>NW_027632954.1:2415358-2524096 GCF_902686455.1 Sciurus vulgaris | reverse complement strand
TTACAAATAATCAAATCAACAAATGGGCTAAGGAACTGAATAGACACTTCACAGAAGAAGTTCTGCAAGCAATCAAAAAACTTATGGAAAAATGTTCAACATCTCTAGTAATAAGAGAAATGCAAATCAAAACTACAATAAGATTTCATCTTACCCTAATTAGAATGGTTATTATCAACAACACAAGCAACAATTGGTGTTGGCGAGGATGTGGGGAAAAAGGTACACTCAAACATTGCTGGTGGGGTTGCAAATTAGTGCAGCCACTCTGGAAAGCAGTACGGAGATTCCTCAGAATGCATGAAATGGAACCACCATTTGATCCAGCTCTCCCACTTCGTGGCCTATATTCAAAGGACTTAAAATCAGCATACATATCTACAGAGATACAACCACATCAATGTTCATTGCTGCTCAATTCACCATAGCCAAATTGTGGAAAGAACCTAGATGCCCTTCAATTGATGAATAAAGAAACTATGGCATATATATATACAATGGAATTTTACTCCGCCTTAAAGAATGATAAAATGACGGCATTTGCAGGCAAATGGATGAAATTGGAGGATATCATGCTAAGTGTGATAAGCCAAACTCAAAACACTAAAGGACAAATGATCTCGCTGATAAGCAGATGAGGACATATAATGGGGTTGGAAGGGCTTAGCATTAGGGTTAGGGTTAGGTTTAGAATTAGGGTAAAAGAGGGTGGTAAGAATGGAGGAAGGAAGGAGGGTGGTAAGAATGGAGGAGGGAAAAGAGGGTTTGGAGGGCTGGGGGTGAAGGGAAAAAATAACAGAATGAATCAAACAATATTACCCTGTGTAAATTTATGATTACACAAATGGTATGCCTTGACTCCATGTACAAATAGAGAAACAACATGTATCCCATTTGTTTACCAAAAAAAAAAAAAAAAAAAAAGCAACTGCGGCTCAGAGTATTAAAAAAAAAGAGAACTTGACCACAAGAGATTTCATCCCCATTAATACTTCACTCTTAAGGGAGTATTGTTTCTTCTTGGGTGATTGCCACCTTCTTAAACAAAATATTGTTTGAGATAATATTGATCTTCCTTCTCTTGTTCCCTTTGACCATTATAGCCTTATTTATTTATTTATTTTGACCATGGATGGAACCCACAGATACATATCCTTGGGACTGTTTATTCTTATTTCTTATTTTGAGTCAGGGTCTCACTATGTTGCTTAGGTCCTTGCTATGTTTTCTAGGGTGGCACTGAAATTACAATCCTATTGCTTCCTCCTTCGCAACAGCTGGTATTAATGGTATGTGTCACTGCTGACTCAGTCATTTCTTTTAAAAAATCTTTATCACAAATTGATTTTTGCTTAAAAAATTGAATATGTTTATTTTTTTATACATGAAAAATTATTTTTAATGTAAAGTTTATAATATTATATATGTACACACAAAATACAAGTATCACTTGATCCAAATGATTTTGCTGTCTTCTTAACATGTTTCTATTTCTCTTCTCATATATAATAACTGCCCTGCTCTGATAATTGTTTTAACATTCAAACTCTCTTTTGACCTTTATATTTCTTTAAATCTGTACTCCATATCAAATAAACTTTGGTAAAAATGAAGCTCTACTTTTTAATGACCACTTCATAATATATCATTATAATGAATATTATTACTGCTATCTCATTATTTATGGTCTAATGACTTAAGATATGAAAAAGTCATAGAGTGATATGTATGCATTTATTAAGGCAAGCAAAATGGTGTATTACAGTAAGGCAGCATGTCTCCTAGGTCAGTTACTCAGAACACAGTGGAAGTAGTATTTCTCTCTGAGTCTCTGAGTGAAAACTCCTGAAACTGGAGGGTCAATGTGCTCTTGCTGAAACAGAAATTGTTCAATTCATTAAAATGATCTAAAAATGTTACCCCAAGTTTACCAATCATCAGTGGAGAGCTGAGAGTACACTACAGCTGTGCCAATGAGTAATGGAAACCCAGATCTGAGAGATAATGGCTAGGCCTGCGTAAACCTCTCTGAACCTAGCAGAATTAACTGAGCTTCACAAACTCAGGGAAAAAAAAAAAAAAAAAAAAAAAACAAGAGCATTTTACCTTGGTAAACTCCAGTTGGAGAGGCTAGGGAGAATCCAACTCTTTCCAATACTGTGAGTCCTGTAGCTCACAGAAGCTCATAAGACCAGCTAAAATGGATCAAAAATTTGATAGGGTGAGTTTCAGAGCACTTGGCTCTCTGATTGCCTGCCTGACTGGTCCTTGGCATTTCCAAGGCCAGAGCACCCACTTTTTTCTTGCATCCACCTAGTTTGACACCTGCTGAGTCACTGGCACCCACCCATTATAGGGAACTCCCTGTTCCTGGTACTGCCAGCTTTTTGACATACAAGTGGTCCTTGCCTTCCCTAGCTAACTGGTCCCAGGGAACACAATCTCTCTAGAGCCCTGGTCCCCCAGGACACAGTCTACCAACCCCTTCAACCTCATACACTGCCCACTGCTTGATCTACTAGGCCTGCAGTTTTAGTACTTGGCCCATAGTCAAGCCTACCAGGCTGCAATGTCCCTTCCTAGCCAACCTGACCCATGCACCCACATTGCTATCTGACTCACAGGGTGTCCCAACCAGCCCACCATTTCACCATTTGACCTGCCCAGTCCATCACAGGTTGACATCTGCCAGGCTTTGGAAGAACATTGATTCAAGAATGCCAGCAACACACGACAAAAGAAAGCATCAAGAGCTTCAATAAAGCTAAGTCCCTGCAACAAGGAATTCCACTTATGGGAACTTACTTCACAGAACCCAATGGGGAGCATACTCCAGTAATGGATGGACAGCTCCTCCCATTCCACCCCTTACCAGTCTCACATGAAGGGAAGTTTAGAAATCTTAGGACCTGGTTGGCAAGCTGGTGACAACACACTAAAAAGGACGAACTCAACAGCCCATGCCCATATGCCCACACTCTGTTCACACCTCAAGAAGAAACAAAATCAGTTGGTGACAAACAGCAAACACATTTGTCAAAGTTTGTCTAACATAGTCAATACATCTCCACAATTTCACAACTTTTCTTCCAGATTGTTCACATTTGTTTGTTTTTCTTTCTTTTTTTTTAATTTGGTGTTTTGTTTTACTTGAATTTGTACTGATTGGTTCAAGAACACCTATACATATAAAGATTTGTTTCTATTTCCTAATTTCTAGTCTTTTTGTTGAAGATATTCATTTTTCATGGCCATTTTTTTCAGGGTGAAGTTTTTTGATTAGCATAGTTTCATTTTGTTTTGTATTCTTTTTTCCACCAATGTATTATCTATTACCATTTCTTCCCCTCCCTTTTATATTATGACAACCAAATTCTATCATCACTCTTCCTTTTTATTTTCTTCTATTTTTCTCCCTCTTCCTCAATAACAACACATCCTGTTACCTCTGCATCTGTCCTATTTACCCTTTAAAATTGCAAACATTTTCTACCTTTCTACCACTTCTTTCCTCATACTGAATTCTATCCTTAACATCTCTTAATGCTACTTGATGTATATAACTTCTTTCCCTACCACCAATGACAGAGCAGTAATTAATATGGGAGAAGTCATAGACAACAGCTATTGGTTGACTTTGTGCCAGACATAATTTATGATTACTTAATTTTTAATGATGGAAATCACTGAACTTTCTATTTCTGCATATTATACCAAGTAATAGTGTAGATGTCAAAATAGGAACTAAGTATCTAATCTACTGCTATGTATTTTTGGAATAGATTTTTGCATATCATTGGTCTCTATCCCCAAACTTTGAGGTGTTTACAACATAGAGGGAAAGTTTAAACTCAAAATTTAAAAACTCTACTTCTTTGATCCATCCAGACATGGGTGGACACACAAACAATATGAGAAATAAATGGAACAAACCATACCAAACAACATAGATTACCTCAACAACAGACTCATTGACACAATAATAGAGGACATGCCAAAGGTAAAATTTTGAAAGTTCATTGTTCAACTGGTCTATAAGGTAAAAGATGACAAAATAAATGAAAGCAGAGAGAAAATAAAAGAAGTGGAAGGCAACTTAAATAAGGAGATATAGATCCTGAAGAAGAATCAATTGGAAATTTTCAAAATGAAAGTATTAATAAAACAAATTAAAAATCCAATGGAAATTATCATTACAGACTCGACCACATGGAACATAGATTTTTATGACTTGAAGACAAAGTACATAATCATAAAATTAAAAATATGACTACAGATAAAAGATGTTACAGGACTAAGTACAGAAATTTTAAGATGAAGTTTCCAAAAATCAGATTAAATAATGCACAATTTTAACAATGAAATAACATCAGAAAAATTTCCAAATCTTAAAAACAAAAGGGAAAATTAAATACAGAAAACATACAGGACTCCAGATATACAAAATTGCCAGAGACTCATTTAAAGACACACCATTTTCAAAATGCCTACATATACAGAAATACATAAAGAATATCAAGAGCAGGAAAGATTCATGACATTTTGAGGAAAAAACAATTCAAATCTCAGCAGATTTTTTAACTCAGACCCTAAAAGGTGAGAGATTTTAGAATAATCTATACCAAATTCTAAAGAAAATGCATGTGACACAATATACTACATAAAGCAAAATTAAGGTTTTGAATTGAAGATGAAATAAAAACTTTCCATGATAAATGAAGGCTAAAAGAATTCACAACATAAGGCTGACACTACAAAATATAGTCAATAAACTATTTCAAGAATACATGAAGAAATTTAAAAAAAAACAGAAAAGGCAGAAACAACACAATAAGAATACTCAAAGAAGAAATAGTTCAAATTAAAATCTAAAAATGAACCAAAATGAAAGGAAACAAAAAAAAATTTCAATTAAAAACACTGAATATAAATTGTCTCAAATCATCAAAAATACATAGACTTGCAGATTTAATTGACAAAGAAGGCCGGATTATATGCCATCTTCAAAAGACTTATACATAAAGAAATACATCACAGACTGAAGTTGAAAATTTGGGAATTTTATTATTTATCTTGTGTTCATAGTCAGTGAGGGGTTTTTCTATTTTCATATCAGATAAATTGAACTTCAAAGTAAAGTTAATCAGAAGAGACTATAAAGAAGGCCATTTTAATCTGCTTAAGGGAATCATACAAGAGGTAATTGCAGTCATTTATATTTATGCCCTAAAAAGAGCAGCTATGTATATTAAGCAAATTCTCTTCAACATCAAGAATCAAATAGGCCAAAACACTGTATTATTGGATAACATTAACATACCCCTGCCAATAGTACAGATAATTAAAACAAAAACTAATAAAGATGCTACAGAATTAAAATAATCTATACTTAACAGACATATGTAGAATAATTCATCCATCAATGACGGAATACACCTTTCTCAACAGCACTTGGAACATTTTGCAAAATATATCCTTTTCTAGGCTAAAACATCTTATTTCAAACACATACACAAAGATAAAGATAGTGCTTTGCATACTATCACATAATAATGGAATTATATTAAAAATCAATGGTAAGACTAAAAGTAGAAAATGCTCAAACACCTGGAGACTAAATCATTCTAAATCACTTTATTGAATGATGAATGAATAGCAGTAAGAATCAGATAAAGTAAAATTACTTAGAAGTAAATGAGAACAGTGGTACAATATATCAAAACTTTTGGGCCACTGTAAAGGCGGCTGTAAGAAGAAAGTTCATATCATTGAGCTCATTCATTAAATAAACAAGAAGACAGCAAATAAATGAACTAACATGACATCTCAAGGCCATAGACAAAGAAGTACAAATCAATAATAATGTCAATAGAACCCAGGAAATAAAATCAGACTTCAACTCAATGATTTGATTTATATAATTATTTAAAAAAAGAATGAAAAAAGTTGTTTCTTAGAAACACTAAATAAATTTGATAATTTTGTAGCCCAGCTAAATACAAGAGAAAAAATGCAAATTTTAAAAATCCATGATGAAAATAACACCACGAGTCCTAATGAAATACAGAGGAGAATCAGAAAGTAGTTTATGTTCTTGTATTCCAATATGTTAGAATATTCCTAGATACATGTGGCCTAATCAAATTGAAACAGAAGAATATAGAAAATTTGAAGAGACCAAATTTTAGTAAGAAAATTGAAGAAGCCATGAAAAACTTACTAAAAGAAAAGTCTAGGACTGGATGGATTCTCATCCAAGTTCTACCAGGCTTTTAAAGAACTAACATCAACTGACAAATATGAGAAAACAAGGGAAGAAAATGTCCAAAACAAACCTAGACACTATATCAATAAAACACAATGACAGCACAGCAGAAGAAATATATGAAAGTGTGTTCAGAATGTACATAATTAAAACAATCAGGGAAGCAAACTAGGAGATGAAAGAACAAATGCAGGCATTAAATGAACGCACCAACAACAGTTAAAAGAGCAAATAAGGGAAGCAAAAGAACATTTCAATAAAGAGTTAGAGATACTGAAAGAAAACCAAACAGAAATCCTTGAAATGAAGGAAACAATAAACCAAGTTAAAAACTCCATAGAAAGCATAACCAATAGGATAGATCACTTGGAAGACAGAACCTCAGATATTGAAGAAAAAATATTTAATCTTGAAAACAAGGTTGACCAAACAGAAAAGATGGTAATAAATCATGAACAGAATCTACAAGAATTTTGAGATATCATGAAGAGGCCAAATTTAAGAATTATTGGGATTGAGGAAGGCTTAGAGAAACAAACCAAAGGAATGAAAAATGTATTCAACGAAATAATATCAGAAATTTTCCCAGATCTGAAGAATGAAATGGACAACCAAATACAAGAGGCATATAGGACTCCAAATATTCAACATTATAACAGACCTACACCAAGGCACATTATTATGAAAATACCTAACATACAAAATGAAGACAGATTTTTAAAGGCTGTGAGAGAAAAGAACCAAATTACATTCAGGGGAAAACCAATATGGATATCAGCAGATTTTTCAAAGGAGACCCTAAAAGCTCGAAGGGCCTGAAACAACATTTACCAAGCCCTGAAAGAAAATGGATGCAAACCAAGAATTTTATACCCAGCAAAACATAGTTTCAGATTTGACAATGACATAAGGTCCTTCCATGATAAACAAAAGCTAAAGGAAATTACAAAAGAAAGCCAGCATTACAGAACATTCTCAGCAAAATATTCCATGAGGAAGAGATGAAAAACAATGATGCAAATCAGCAATGGGAGGAACTAGCCTAAAGGAATAGCCAAGTAAAGGGGAAACCAAATCATGTCAAAAAACAAAAATGAGACAAATAATTGGGAATACAAATCATATCACAACAATAACCCTGAATTTTAATGGCCTGAACTCATCAATCAAAAGATATAGAATGGCAGAATGGATTAAAAAGAAAAAATCCAACAAATTGCTGCCTGCAAGAGACTCATCTCATAGAAAGAGATACCCATAGTCTAAAGGTGGAAGAATGGGAAAAAACATACCATACACACGGACACAGCAAAAAAGTTGGAGTATCCATCCTCAATTCAGAGAATGTGGACTTCAAGCCAAAACGAGTAAGAAGGGATAAATAAGGACATTACATACTGCTTAAGGGAAGCATAAATCTGCAAAACATAACAATCATAAAGATCTATGCCCCGGACATCAAACAAATCCTTCTTACTTCCAGAAATCAAATAGACCACAACACAATAATACTATGTGATTTTAACACACCTCTCTAACTGCTGGATAGATCGTCCAAACAAAAATTGAATAAGGAAACCATAAATCTCAATAACACAATCAACAATTTAGACTTAACAGAATTATATAGAATATACCATCCAACAAAGAATGAATACACTTTCTTCTCAGCAGCACATGGATCCTTCTCTAAAATAGACCATGTTTTCTGCCACAAAGCTACTGTTACCAAATAGAAGATAGAGTTACTACCTTGTACTCTATCAGATCATATGAAATGAAATGAGAAATAAATAACAGAATAAAAAACAGAAACTTCTCCAATACTTGGAGATTAAATAATACATTATTATATGATGAATGGATAACAGAAGACAACAGGAGGGAAATTTAAAAATTCTTAGAAGTAAACGAGAACAAAGACACATCATATTAAAGTCTCTGGGACACTATGAAAGCAGTACTTAGAGGAAGATTTATTTCATGGGACCCATTCAACAAAAGAAGTAGAAATCAACAAAAAAACGACTTAACATTACAGCTCAAAGCCCTAGAAAAAGAAGAGCAGACCAACACCAAAAGTAGTAGAAGACAGGAAATAGTTAAAATCAGAGCCGAAATCAACGAAATTGAAACAAAATAAAAAATCAGAAAAATTAACACAATAAATATTTGATTCTTTGAAAAAATAAACACAATTGAAAAACCCTTAGCCACACTAACAAAGAGAAAGAGGGAGAAAACTGAAAGTACTAAAATTTAGAATGAACAAGGAAATATCACAACAGACACGAGTGAAATACAAAACATAATTAGAAGCTATTTTGAAAATCTATACTCCAACAAAACAGAAAACCTCGAAGACATCAATAAGTTTTTAGAGACATATGAATTACCTAAACTGAACCAGGAGGACATACACAACTTAAATAAGTCAATATCCAGTAATGAAATAGAAGAGGTCATCAAAAGCCTACCAACAAGGAAAAGTCCAGGACCAGATGGATTCTCAGCCAAGTTCTACAAAACCATTAAAGAAGAGCTCATTCCAATACTTCTCAAAGTATTCCATAAAATAGAAGAGGAGGGAACCCTCTCAAACTCATTCTATGAAGCCAATATTACCCTGATACCTAAACCAGACAGAGACACATCGAGGAAAGACAATTTCAGACCAATATCCTTAATAAACATCGACGCAAAAATTCTCAAAAAATTTTAGCAAATCACATACAAAAATATATTAAAAAGATAGTGCAACACGATGCAGTGGGTTTTATCGCAGGGATGCAAGGTTGGTTCAAGATCTGGAAATCAATAAATGTCATTCATCATATCAACAGACTAAAAGTTAAGAATCACATGATTATTTCAATAGATGCAGAAAAAGCATTCGATAAAATACAGCATCCATTCATGCTCAAAACACTAGAAAAAATTTGAGTAGTGGGATCATTCCTTAACATTGTGAAGGCCATCTACACTAAGCCAATGGCCAATATCATTCTACATGGTGAAAAACTGAAAGCATTCCCTCTAAATACTGGAACAAGGCAGGGATGCATTCTTTCACCACTTCTTTTCAACATTGTTCTTGAGATTCTAGCCAGAGCAATTAGACAAACTAAAGAAATTAAAAGGATACGAATTGGAAAAGAGGAACTCAAACTATCCCTGTTCGCTGATGACATGATTATATATTTAGAGGAACCTGGAAATTCCACCAAAAAACTTTTAGAACTCATAAGTCAGTTCAGTAAAGTAGCAGGTTACAAGATCAATGCTCATAAATCCAATGCATTTTTTATACGTACGTGATGATTCTTCAGAAAGAGAAATTAAGAAAACTACTCCATTCACAATAGAATAAAAACAAAAATACTTGGGAATCAATCTCACAAAAGAGGTGAAAGATCTGTACAATGAGAACTACAGTACACTAAGGAAAGAAATTAAAGAAAACCTTAGAAGATGGAAAGATCTCCCATGTTCGTGGATAGAAAGAATTAATATTGTCAAAATGGCCATACTACCAAAAGTGATATATAGATTCAATGCAATTCCAATTGAAATCCCAATGATGTACCTTACAGAAATAGAGAAAGCAATTATGAAATTCATCTGGAAGAAGAAGAAACCCAGAATAGCTAAAAAAATCCTCAGTAGAAAGAGCAAAGCAGGGGGTATTGCAATACCAGATCTTCAACTCTATTACAAAGCAATAGTAACAAAAACGGCATGGTATTGGTACCAAAATAGACAGGTAGATCAATGGTACAGAATAGAGGACATGGACACAAACTCAAATAAAATTGTGTTTACTCATACTAGACAAAGGTGCCAAAAATATGCAATGGAGAAAAGATAGCCTCTTCAACAAATGGTGCTGGGAAAACTGGAAATCCATATGCAACAGAATGAAATTAAACCCCTATCTCTAACCCTGCACAAACTAAACTCAAAATGGATCAAGGACCTTGGAATCAGACCAAAGAACTTCTTATAGAAGAAAATGCAGGTCCAAATCTTCAACTTTTTGGCTTTGGAGCAGACTTCCTTAACAGGACTCCCATAGCACAAGAAATAAAAGCAAGAATCAACAACTGGGATAGAATCAAACCAAAAAGCTTTCTCTCAGCAAAGGAAACTATCAGTAATGTGAAGAGAGAGCCTACAGAGTGGTAAAATATCTTTGCCACTCATACTGCAGATAGTGCGCTAATATCTCGAATCTATAAAGAACTCAAAAACTCTACACCAAGAATACAAATAATCAAATCAACAAATGGGCTAAGGGAATGAACAGACACTTCACAGAAGAAGATATACAAGCAATCAACAGATATATAAAAAAAGTTCAACTTCTCTAGTAATAAGAGCAATGCAAATCAAAACTACACTAAGATTTCATGTCACCCCAATTAGAATGGTGATTATCAAGAACATAAGCAACCATAGGTGTTGGCAAGGATATGGGGAAAAAGGTACACTCATACGTTGCTGGTGGGGTTGCAAATTAGTGCAGCCACTCTGGAAAGCAGTATGGAGATTCTTCAGAAAGCTTGGAATGGAACCACCATTTGACCCAGCTATCCCACTCTTTGGCCTATACCCAAAGGACTTAAAATCAGCATACTACAGGTATACAGCCACATCAATGTTCATAGCTGCTCAATTCACTATAGCCAGATTGTGGAATCTTCCTAGATGCCCTTCAGTTGATGAATGGATAAAGAAACTGGCATATATATACAATGGAATATTACTCCACCATGAAGAATGACAAAATTATGGCATTTGCAGGCAAATGGATGTAATTGGAGGATATCATGCTAAGTGAGATAAGCCAATCTCAAAAAACTAAAGGACGCATGATCTCGCTGATAAGCGGATGAGGACATATAAGGGGGGTAGGAGGGGTTAGTGTTAGTGTTAGGGTTAGGTTTAGGTTTAGGGATAAGGAGGGTGGTAAGAATGGAGGAAGAAAGGACTGTACAGAGTGAAATGAGGGGTGGGAGGGGAGGGGGAAGGGAAATAATAACAGAATGAATCAAACAACATTGCCCTATTTAATTTATTAATTTTAATTAAAATAAATGAGAATAGAAAAAAAAGAACTAAAATCAATTCTCTTCAAATTTTTCCACAAAATAGAAAATTAAGAAATGTTTTCAAACTAATTCTGTGAAATTAGTAGCTTGATACCAAGATTAGAAAAAGTCATATCAAAGAATGGAAACTTCACACTGATATCCTTGATGAACATAAGTGCAAAAAATTCTTAGTAAAATACTGGAAATCTGCATACAAAAACAAATTAAGATTAAACAGCTCCATGGTCATCCCAGGGATGTAAATTTGGGTAAACATAAGAAAATCAATAAATCTAACCCATAATATAAATATACATAAAACAAAAATGTTATCATCATCTCAGTAGATGCAGAAAAAACATCTTAAAAAATACAGCATCCACTCAATATGTAGAACATTGGAAAAACTAGATCCCTAGTTTTTGGAATGTTCCTATAACATCCCTTGGAATGTTCCTATATATGACAAACCCAAGGGTGACATCATTCTATATGTAGAAATTATATCATTCCCACTATAAGCAGGAAGAAGACAAGGATGCCCTCATTTGCCAATTTTATTCTACATACTCCTTGAAACCCTGGCTAAAGCAATTAAGCAAAAGATAGAATTTAATGTGATATGAGTAGGAAAAAAGAGTTCAAAATATTTCTTTTTGCTGACAACATGATTCTATATGTGGAAGTTCCAAAAACTCAACTGGTACTATTCTAGATCTCCTGAAGATATTCTCAAAAGTATAGGATACAAAACTGATACCCATAACTCAATTGAATGTCTATACTTTAATAATGAATCATCTAAAATAGAAATTAGGAAAAGTATCCTATTCACAATAGCCTCCAAAAACATAAAAACATACTGAGGAATCAACCTAGTTAAAGAAATGAAGTATCTCTACAATAAAAACCAGTAAACAGAGCTATAGTTTAAAAAATTATGTATCTTGGCAACAAATAGACACAAAAGCAAATGGAACATAATAGAAGACAGAGATAAACTCCACATAAAAATACTTACCACCTATTAGACAAAGGTGTTAAAAGTGCACACTGAAGAAAATATAGTCTTTTCAACAACCATGCTGAGAAAACAAGAAATCCATATGTAATACAATGAAGGTTGATCCTTATTTCTCATCCTGAACAAGAGTCAACACTAAGTAGATCAAAGACCTAGAAATTTTACCAGAAACAGCACCTATTAAAAAAGCAGTTAAGCCCAGAACTCCAACACATTGGTATAGGAACTGGTTTTCTGAATAAGACTCTAAAATAAAAAAAAATAATGATAATAAAATAGATGGGATCAAACTAAATACCTTCAGAGAAAAGACGCATGAAAACAGAACCTACAGAATGGGACAAGAACTTTGCTACCTGAATATGTTGTCAATTTCTAGGATATACAAAGAATTCATAAAGCTTAACACAAACACACACACATACACACACACACACACACACACAATACCCAAACAATAAATGGTCAAAGGAACTGAGCAGACCCTTCTCAAAGAGTAAAAAGAAATGATCAACAAATCAACATTTCTAGATATTAGAGAAATCAAAATTAAAACTGCCCTGAGATTCCATCTCAGTCTAGTCAGTATGGCAAGTATCAAAAATATGTTATGCATGTTCAGAAGGATGTGGGGAAAACAGAATGCTCACACATTACTGGTGGGTCTGCAGATTGTTGCAAACCTCTGGAAAGCAATATGAATATTCTTCAAGGGATGAATCCACCAATGAATCCACCATTTAATCCAGTAAAACCACACTTCAAAGTTTACCCAAAGGGCATTAAAATCAGCATACTACAGTGACACAGCCACATTAATATTTATACCAGCATAATTGAAAATAGCTAACTTATGAAACCAATCTAGGAGCTCTTCAATAATTGTATGGATAAAAAATTGGGGGCATATATACACACTGCATTGTTATTCAATTATAAAAGAATGACCCCATGACATTTGCAGTAAATGGATGGATTTGAAGAATAATATACTAAGTGAATTAAAACAATTCCTGAATCCAAGGTTGACTTTTTGCTGAAATGTAAACTCTGAAGCACATAACATGGAGGAGGGTAAGAAAAGTTCATAAGATTAGACAATGGTGAAAAAAAAGAAGGGAGGGAATAGGAATAGGAAACAGCAGAATAAGTCTAACATAATTTTCCTATTGTACATGAAAAAATACATGAGTTTCACCATTATGCCCACCCACAAGACAATTGTCATTCTAATTAGAATTAGTATATCAAATGCTTGTACAAGTTCATTAAAATGGATTCTACTGTCATGTAGAGTTAAAAAGAACCAATAAAATTAAATAAAAATGACAACTGTTTGAAGAGCTAGATGGTTATCCTGTTATAATGTATACATTAATCAAAGTCTTATTGCATAAATATAATTTTATTTCATATATTAAAATAAGGTTAAACTTGAGAAACAAAGCACAAACAATATATGCAAATGGTATTGTTCTTTTAAATACCATAAAATATTTGAACTAATTTTCACTAGTAAATATTTCCTTTAAGTGGTCAACCTCATTACATTTCAAGTTTTTCTAACCCCACCAGTCCTGGAATAACTAGAGAAATTCCTACATTTTCAGAAAACAGCTCAATCCTAATACTACTGAATCAGATTCTTCATTTCAGTAAATCTCTGATTCATGATTGTACAATAATATATGAGAATTTCCTCTATTAATTACCATAACTTTCTCATGTGAGAGATATGTACAGTTTAGGTCATGATATGTAAAATTACAAAATCTATATTCTTGTATTGATGCCTGAGTTTTATATTTTATTTCATAAAAGTGAAATTATTATTCTCTTTATGGACTTATGTCTCTTTTTCTTCAGAGGCATATAATAGTATCAGTATAAAAAAGTATATTAATAAATAATTAAAGTCATCACCTACTTGAGAGTCTAACTCTCATTGCAACTTCTGTTAAATTAAAATCTCTGTGAATAATCAAGTAGTCAATACATTTGTTTACCTGTTCTTATTTCAGGGAATGTTGACTTTCATGGATGTGACCATTGATTTCACTGAAGAAGAGTGGGAATGCCTTCAACCAATTCAACAAAACTTATATGGAGATTTGATGTTAGAGAATTACAGAAACTTGGTCTTCCTGGGTAAGCATAACTTTCCTTCACAATTTTTAATTAATTATCATTAATTAATTTTCTTTCCTTGCATAATATGTTTTGGGAATTTCTTTATAAGAATGTGTTTCTTATATAGTATTTTTTGGTACAGATAAAAGGTTAATGACATTTATTTTAGTCTTAAATCTCTCCCTTTCTTGGTAGGCTATATATCCTTAACTTTAGAAAAGTGGTATGAAGATAAATTCAGTGATATAAAATATTGTGGCCTGACAAAGCAGAAGACACAGTTGAGAGGCCTGAAAGTGAAGGAGAAAATGAAACTTCAAAATGTTGATGGAGAATTTACCTAGCAGAAAAGATTTTTCAGAAGCTTAGGTTTATTTCTTGTTATCACTAAATGTTATGCTCTATGTTTATCATGTTTTCAAATTTTTTAAAATCTTCTCTGTTTGTCTCCAGTGATGTCCAAGTTTATTTAATTTAACCACCAAAACTCCCCTTTGCTAGTGAGTGGCATTATCTGAAGGATCTTCTGTTATTTGTGTGTCTCCAGGTGGTATGTGCACATTTTTTGGAGAATTCTAGGTGAAGGCATTTCAATAAATATTCTACAGCAGTTTAATAGTGTATATATTTATTCATTAAAATTCCCTTGTCTGTGCTCTCTATAAATACTTGTAAAAGATTTTTTTGTGAAATGAAAGTCAAGATTCACAGTAAATGCTCTTTTGTGGTCTATAGTGATAGTTGCAAATTATAGTTATACAAAACTGGAAATAATATATCTATGGTTATATATAAATTGTTGAATAAATATTCATTTCCTTTTTTCTTTCATTCTATAGAGTAGATTTCATGTTGTAGAATAGATTTCCTCCCTTCACATAACACTGTTTTATTTTTTGTATATTTTGAGTATATGGCAATTTCCATTACTCCACAAATTAGTACAATATTGAATTTAAGGTATTCATTCTTGTTTCTATTGTCAAAAAATTATATTTTCTTTTCCTTGTTTCTATAAATATTATACCTGTGAGTTTTGTATTTCATCCAGATTATTTTGTCCTGCCTACGTACATATTAATGTAAATTTTTCATATGTTAATGTAATAGGGATAGAATTCAAGGGTACTCTATCATTGAGCTACATTCCCAACCCCTTTCTATTTATACTTGCAGAGAGGTTGTCATAAAGTTATTGAGGATGACCATGAAAATATAGTCTTCCTGCCTCAAAATTATGCTAGTAATTTTGGAACATATGCATGCCCTTTGTCAATACATTCATGAATTTTTTCTAATTTATAGGATAAAGACCATAGCATTTTAAAGGTAGTTTTCAGACATTTTTAATACTTTTTATTTTTATGTGCTGTTTAAAATTTTGTGATCAAAACCACAAAACAATACTTGATTTCCCCAACCATATCATGTATACTGTTCAGCAAATATTAACTCAAATGGTCATCTAATATATCTGTAGAATGTTGACATCCCAAAAATCAATAAATCAATTGCCTTGTAAACAAGTGCTCATTTCTGTCTTCTTCCATCACTAATGTCATTCTCATTTCTGTTCAGAAGGATTTTTTGCTTGTTTTTTTATATCATATAAGTAGAGTTCTGCCATATTTTTTCTTTGTGATAGTGACATATTTAAGTTATCATAATGTACTGAAGATTTATCCTGATTAGAGATTTAGCAGAAATGTATTAATTTTTTAACTTGAAAAATATTCTGTAGTTTCTATATTTCAAATTGCTCCATTCACTCATTTCAAGGGATAGTTGGTTTGCTTTCCTATGGTAGCTCTGTTGAATAATACTGTAACAAACATTGGTCATCAAATGTCTGTCTCTGCAAAAAAATAGCTTTAGGAGTTTGAAAGAGATTTATATGGAGTCTCCAGGTATCTTGAGGAGTACAAAGGTCTTTTAATTTTATCTTTCAATTATGGAAAAAGATCATGTTCAAGTTTGTTCAATCACTTGACACATATGTATGGATTTTTGACCATCCTTTCCACTTTTTGATTTCTAACTTTATTCTTTTATGATCACAAAATAATTTTAATATGTACATACCTATTAACCTTTGGTTTGTTGCTTTCCTGTTGGTTGACCCACTTTAATATTTCATATGCTATTGAGAACAATTATTACATGTCAAACTTGTTTAAAATATTTTCAAAGTCTTCTGTATTTTGATTACCATTTTGTTTGACTTCCTTTACACCAAGTATGGATTAGTGTCTCCTAGTATTTAAAAAGTTGCTTTCTACTTTTTTTTTCTTCAATCAATCTTAACTATTTATATCTCAGAGATATGATGTGACTTGAAACTATATCTATTCTTATTGCAGTATCCTAGGTAAAGCTCTTTTTTATATAATATTCTACTTTGCCTCTTTTCAGTTTTTTTAATTTAAATTATATTTTATCTGATGTAACTTCTTGCTTTATATTGTTTTCTGTATCATAATTGGGCCTCCACAGCTTTTTATTGATGAACTTTTTTATGGACACTCTTCTATTCTTTTGCTTTCATTCTACATGTTTTCTTAGATATAGAGTTCCCAGATTGTATATATTTTTATTCATTTTAGATTTATTATTTTTCTTTTTAAAATTTTTTATTTGTTCTTTTTAGATATACATGACAGTGGTATGTTTTTTGACATATATACATACATGGAGTATAACTTCCTATGTTTGGGGTTGTATGCAATGTGGAGTTACATTGTTTGTGTATTGATATGTGAACACAGACAAATTATGTCTAATTAATTTTATTGCCTTTTTTTATACCCATCTTTACTTCCTTCCCTTAATTCCACTTTGTCTAATCCAATGAAATTTGGTTCTACACTCCCCCGCCTTATTGTGTGTTAGTCTCCACGAATCAGAGAGAATACTCAGATTTATGAAGTGATATTTTACTATCTCTACAGTTAACATTCACCAATCACTTCTAAACATCTAGACACACTAGATGTTTCAATTAAAAACTCCATTTGTCCATATGTGAATTCAGTGTTAAAGAAACTGCACACATTTCACAAGAGTTCTAATTTGAAAATGTCTTCAAAATATGAGCATTCTGGTTCTTCACCAACCAAGTGTGCTGTAATGCTCTAATTTTAAGAAGAAAATCCTTTATAGGAAGTTTATCAAAACATACAAAATTTGTTTACTAATTCTACTTTTAACATACACTGGTAACCTATTTAACATCTAGAAAAACTAGATGTAGATTATGACATATTTGTCCTTTATATATACTATGTAGAGAGCAAAGTAAAACAAAATCCATGAACATAGGAACAATGGTTACCTTTGCCTCATTGTAAGCACACTGGCATAGTGTTCCAGAAAACCAGCATAAAATACTTACTACTCATAAGGAATTTTGGCTATTGTCCTCTACAAAACATTTCATAGAATTTTTTTTAGAAAGTAATTTACAAAATCGGTAATATTTTACCACTTCTACTTTTAACATTAGCATATCTAAAAAGTTGACATTTCTAAAATAACATACTTAGCATTGTCAAATATATATACAGGAATGAGCAGTAAAATTCACCACCAAGCAATGGTTATAATATAAAAGATGTCATGTATACATAAACAATCTGGATCAGGATCCTCCCTTCTCATACTTAGTCTTCCTCACGTCCTCTAACCCCCTGAATAAACTTGGACAATGTCATTCCTAGAGGTGGTCTAGCAATTTCATTTCAAAATCACTTCCAGAAGACATTTCTGACTTTTTAAAACAAATTGGTATTTATATAACATATTTTAACTGTAACCTATATCAACAACCACTTTTGCAGATGTAGCAAAAGTTTTACAGTGTTGGGGGGCAAGTTGGGAGCAGCTTTTTCATATTATATATACTCAGACCTTCTATAAAAACCCAGGAAATCTTCCTGAAGAATGTTGGGCATTTTCAATTGGTCAAATAGTTTGTTACCCTGCAGTTTCTCTGTTTGGTAGAACAAACACCAACTGTCCAAAGGTGCTCACTGTTCCACCTTGGCAGGGACTATTTCCTCCATGTTGCTTGACAAGGTCTGGAGATGGGGAAGGGTTTGGCAAGGACACCATTCCAGGAAATTGCCACTGTCATCTTTCCTAGGAATTGGGTGTTTTCTTAGAATTATCATACTTATAACTATACAACTGCAAATCATATTTCCTGGGTTGTTGTGATAGGAATTTTAACTTCAATGAGTCTGTGGACCTTGGGGGAGGATGAGAAATACTTTAGAAGATGTACCAATATCACACATAAGTTTGAAAGTTCAGAGTTTGAGCAGTTCTTCAGAAAACTATAGTTAGAGGAACTGCTTGCTCCTATGCTGACCACATCTGCCCCAGTTAATGCTTTACCAGCAAAATAGCCTGAAAACAAAACAGGCAACTTGTCCCCACAGTTCAAGACTGCCTTACTTAGTTTACAAGATTGGGGTACATTTATGGTTTCCACCTAGAGGGAAATAAGCAAATAAGTATAAGGACTCACCTCTCACAGATCCATCTCTTCCCTATACAGGAGCATACAATGAAAATGGTGAATGAATAATTAATATTAATGGTAAATGGACAAATGTCCAATGTTTGAGCTCCCTTCAAAGGGTTGGACGCCAACAACCACCCTGGAAATGTAGAACTAAAGAACAAAGAAACAGCATACACAACATCTAGAAAAATCTTAAGATCAAATCCTTTCATTGCATGTTAACTGGTTATGAGGAGTTTATGCTGGCTTAGGTTTCACATATGTATTACAATAGGTAAAGGAGAAAGCAATGACATAAAGAATAATAGGATAAAATTAGGTACTCACACTGATTGGCAATAAAGTAACCTAACTTAATCTTAGCTGAGCTTGTATAGGTACTAGAGTAGACCTTTAAGGTTGAATCAAAACAATAATATGAGTTAAAGATTAAGTGCATGCTTTGCTTAGCAATTTGGTAAATTTAACTTAAAGTAAAACAGTCATTATGCTAACAATAGATCTGACACTGAAGGGTAAACAAAGGCCATTAGGAGAAAAACAGGAAAATAACTTTCACTATGTTAGGCTTATGTGAGTAACTTTAAGTAAACATAGAAAGTTGACCTTAATGTACCCACCATGTTTAGATACCTGCTGGAAAGTGTGGTCAATGACAAATTTTGAGGTAATTTATCTATAACATATCTTGTTCAATCCTGCTCTACTTAATACTATAAAAGAAGTGCTAAAATAAATCTGAGCAGCACTTGCTTCACTCTGCCCAAGGAATTAGTGACATTACTCTGGGCTGACCCCACCTATCCTTCAGGGAACCTGTGAGGGAACCTGTGAGTTGCTGGGGCTTGCTCCTGGCACCATCTGTCACCTGCACAGATTCTCTCACCTTCTGGGAGGGATGAGACATTTGTTTGCTTTCTCAGGACAAGGTGTCCTTGAATTGAGCATGCAAAGAGTGAACACAGAGGGCCCTAGTCTGTGCTGATTGGCAAAATTTCCTGTGATCCACTGACTCCCTGCTGTACTCAGCACTTTTGGTTGGCCACCATTGTTATTGAAATACCATGCACCCATCACACAGTGGTGCCATTTTATCAGTGCAAGTTTTAGATAGGGTGGACAGGATTGGGCCAGGAGATTGATAGCAAAGGATTTCTGGGTCTGAGGTCAGAAAGATCAATGCCACTATCAGGTCAAGGAGGCAGAGCTCCCAAACATTCACAGCCTAGGACAAGTGGGCAGTCACAGTGGGAATTCTGGGCTTTGCAGTGCAGAGATTTTGACCTTTTCCTGGGACCCCCATCTTACCCAGCAGCCTTGGGCTAGAGGACCTGAGACGTCTCCTAGGAGCAGGCCATGCTCCATTTCTTACATCTCTCTCTGCCAGAATTCACTGGTAGTTTCTTCTTTTATATTTAATTTTGTTAGTAAAGTTGTTTTGATTTGTTTTGTAATAATTCATTAATAATCAAATACAACTTTAAAGTGAAAGAACTCACTACTCTTACTTTGTAAGTTGTTTTCTATATTATATTTTCCCATAATTTGCTTAATGGTATAATGTGTGATCCATTGCTATTTATAGTGGCATGCTTTGATTTCTCTCACACTTCCCTTCATGTATTTTTATTCCCACTTTATATGTTCTATAGGCTTTTAATTTTTCAAAGGATCTCACTAAGTTTCTAAGTCTGGCTTAGAACTGATGGACCTTCTTACACAATTATGTTGCTAGTATTATAGATTTGCACACCATTTCTGTCTCTCTCAGAAAATTTTTTGTAAGGACATCTTCACATACAGAATTTCTGCTTATTTACATAAACAAGTTTTCTCTATATTTAGCTCACCAAATTTCCTTGGAATGGTTATTTAGCATTCTTTGGGTAATTTGTAACTCTCACTTATCTATTGTTTGATTACTAATATTTTTGTTTGTTATTTTAATTAAGACCTGATTTTATTTATCTTTATGTTCTGTACTATTTTTAATTGATTTGTCCACAAAAAAAGTCAACAGTAGATTATAGAATCATTTGAGAAAATAGTATGGAAGATTTCAATAAATAAAAAAGTAGACAAGTACAGTTTAAAGCTACCTGCTTGAAGTTTTAGTTAATTGGCAGGCATGCAAAAGAATTCCAAGTTTGGACAAGTCACAGAAACTTAGAAACAATATTCTCAAAAAAATTTAAAATGGCTTGTGTTGTAGTTCAGTGATATAGCACTCTTGGGTTGAATCCCAAGCACCACATATTAAAAAATAAATAAAAGTTGAATGACATCATCATGATTCAAAAATGCCAGTATGAAATATGTATCCATAGGAGATTAAATCAGCATGTTGAAGGTATAACCCCAGTATTGTGTTCAGTGCAAGCATGGTACTCAATATTCAATTACAGAATAAACCAATGTGCCCATTAATGATCAAATGAGTAAAAACATGGTATTTATATGCTATTACTATTTAGATATAAAATAAAATATACTGCCATTTAACATGATATGGAATTAATATGCAGAACTTTGCACTATGTGAAATTCAGCAGACAGTCAGTTGCAAGAGCATCTGATTCACATGTGAAAGTTAGAAATTCAGAGTTGTGGCCACCAGGTATTGTGTTTTGTGGAATGTTGGCATATTGTTATTAAAATTAAAATAACAAATTTTTATTTCAATGGGCAAAATGTGGTCAAGAGTTTTGTTGTTCCATATTGTGACTGCTATGTAATATGTTCTTGAAAATACTAATAGAATAAGTGCAATATTTGTAAGCACAAAACTGATAATTTTACAAAATAATACTCATGTTATTAACATTACATTGTCATTTCATCATGTATAAATACATTAAAATACAATGATATAATTAGTAAATACACAAAGTTGAATTTGTCGAACAAATAAGCAAATAACACACACATTAAAAAATTAATTTATTAGTCTTGATTTCCATGTGTTGGCTTAATGCATGTAATATTGACATAGGCTCTGCAAGGGTTTTATTGCCTCTCAAACTTGTTTGAATGCATTCTATATAATGTGTATATTTTTCTCACTAAAATTATGTATATATTCGTTCTTAAGATTCCCTACCTTTTATAAATTTCTTGAATATTCATTGTATTAGCATTCAAAACCTACCTGTTTGTTCAGATCTCTGTGTCTTGGTAGAAAGAAACCAGTTTTCTCACAATCTTCAAAAATCCAGAAACGAGTTTCTAGAGACATAGGAAATATGTCAAAACCTAATTTATGCATAAAAAGGTATTTGTGGTGGCAGAGAGGAGAATATTTTGACCAATGTTGAGTCATAACAAGTCCAACCAGAAAAGGGCAAGAGCAGGAGTGAGTGTTCAAGGGGGAAGTTCAAGGTTAAGATTTGTAGGAACAAAGGAAGCGTGGAAATAGAGTAGACATGAAATTGCTGTAAACTTTTTTTTCCTTTTTACTTATTCAAATGCTCTAGTATTGCTTGTTAATTCAACATAAATTAATAAATTAATCCAAGACTTTTAAAAAAATCCAGAAATGTTTATGTATTTTTAATATTTTTTTTATTCTACTGAGAGTGAAGGTAGTCTGTAAATTTGTTTTCCTAATTGTACATGCTACATTAGGGAACAGGAAAGGCTGTGGTTAATAAAAGTAAGATACATTCTTTTCCTCTACTATATTTCTCTCCTTGGTAATGTACATATTTTGGATACTGTGCTTTCTATAATTTGGGTAATTTTTACAAAATAATTGTGTGTACATTTTTATATAAGTTTCTATACTTATGATGGCCTTGGATTTATTAATCTACTACATGAATGAGGTCCTGAGATTGTTAACATTGGTATAATTTTTCTATGCTATGCATGGAAAATATATTTATCCCTGTCTACCAAGTATTATTTTTTATTTTTATTCATTTCAGCAATGACTTCACTTAATATCCAAGAAAGTTCACCAGAAATTTCATACATACATTTCAAAAAGTAATTAATGAAAGTTAATTAAAAGTTAATGAAAATCTTTTAAGTCTCACCTCTGTACTAGGCTCTAAAGATCAATAAAAAGGCATCACTCTTTAGGGCTTGTGGTCTAGTGAAGTGGGCTATAGCTGCCTCACAGAAGTTCATCTCATGTACTCTTGTATTTAAAAGAAAACTTTACTGTGGTGTTATCTACCCACCATAAAATTTGTTAAGTGTCCAGTTCCAGTTCTAGGGCATTAACATATCCACAGTTTGTGCACCTACACTACTGTCACCAGAAATTTTCCTTTACTCTGAAAGAAAACCATGTACACATTTGTGGTCATTCCCATCTTTAACTCTTCTCTAGCTCAAGAAATCATGAAGCTTTGTCTTAATTATTTGTTCATTAACATTTAATACAGAAGTAATATACAGTGCATGACATTTTGACAACATGCATGATCTTAAGCCAGCTCTCTTTTTCTTTCCTCTTGTCTTTTGCTGAACATAATTATAATTCACTGAATGATTTTATTGGTGATTTTCTGGCCTGAGTTCTTTGGAGTAATGAAAGAACATTCTTTCCTCCAACAGGCATTTGTCAGATGCCTCCTTTTTTACACATTCTACTGGTTTCTATTCTCAGGACAGGATCAGAGAAGCCCTGTTCAAGGATAAAACATTCCAACCAAAATTTGAAAGAGGACCCAGTGACAAAAAGAGATGGGGTTAAATATTGGGCACAGCATTCAGAGCTAAGGTCAGCAGAAATCTGGTGAGTTTCAAGGCCGGAAAGAAATCCAGAGTGGCTACACTAATAGGAGGGTGGTACATGTGAGATAAGCAGAGTGGTAGTCACCTGGGGCTTTTTTTGTGTAAAATATGTTTGGATTTTTCTAGGTTCAGTGCTATTATCTAATTTGGTTTAAGAAGACCTGGCTGCTCTTTGAATAATGGAAAGCAAGGTTCAAATTGGAACAGAATACTTGGTAAGCTTCTACACCTGTCCTGTCCATTGGCACTGGAAGCCTTGGTTAAGACAGGGTAGAAGAAATGAAGTAGAGTGGACAAATAAAAATAAATGACAAGAGGAAAATGTCAGGTTTTGAAGATGGGTTGAGTTAAATGTGGAGTCAGGGCCTGATTTGAGCTTTTTGGTAAACATTTTTTTTTTTTTTATACTTAAGAAAGCAAGATTCAAATGGCTTTGAAACATTTGAAAGTCCTAGGCAGAAAGATTGGATATTTGCATACACACAGGTCTGGAGCTCACAGGAAAACTGGAACTGGATAAGCAGAAGTGGGATTCATCAGTGTGGAGGGAGTAATTAAAACCATGTTAGTGGATAAGCTCTTCCAGGGGGAGATTCTAGCAAGAAGAGATGCAAGCTCAATAATCTACAATATTTATAGGAAAACAGATATAAGATACCAAAAGAGAACAACTGGGGAGAAGGCATCAGGGGAGCCTGGTGGCATGCAGTGACCAGGAAACAGACTTTTCAGCCAACTCCAGCTTTGTTGAGGAGACTTGAGTCAGTAGGAAGTGAAGGCAGTATAAAAGAAATAAAAAAGAGATCAGCAAAGCAGAGGCAGAGTTTGGGAGGCATAAAGAAGAAAAGTGAGAAGAACGTAGGGGCCTGGGAAGCCCATCTTTCGAGGATTCATCATCTTTGGGTAAAATCTGAACATACCAGACTCAGCTCCACAGCCTGGTTGGGAAATGGTCCAGCTTTACCTTCAATAAAGTTATAAATCGGAAAACTCCCTGGGGAAAAATGTGCTGTGGACAGATTAGACAGATTACAATCAGACAACCATTGAAGCACTAGTTCATGCTACACCCAGAATGATTTTTCTTCATGTTCTAATGCTTGGATTTAGTGCTTGCTGATGGTATTGCACTGTATTACCTTGGAAGGTTATAAAGGAGGCGGCATCCTTAGAACTTTCTTACCTTTGAGAGCTTGAATCTTTCCTTCTTCAGACTTGCCCATTATTAGAACAGGTAAATTATTATATCTGAGAGATAACATGTCCTGTGGTAATATGTGCAACATGTATATTTGTCCGGAGCCAGCAGTTCACACGCCCTGCCTTGCTTCAAGGTCACATGCCTTGACTCATGGTCACATCCCCTGCCTAGGCTCATGCTGAGTTAAAATGGCACCTGCCACATGCTGGTGGGGCATGCCTCTACCTGTTTACACACCTGTCAGACTATACCAGGTGCATCAGACTAGATTGTGTGGTGCTTCATGATTGGCTAACTACACTTCCTTATTCAAGTTCTGGCACAAGACTAGTGTTGCCTTCACGCACTTTTCTCTGATTGGTTTTTGTACTTTAAATTAACTGTGTTTATTCCCCAAATAAATGAGACTTGATCAGGCTTTTGTCTTGTCTCCATTTCCTGTGTCTCTTGTCTCTCTCAATCCCTGCTCCCCCCTCCAGGTTTCCATTGAAGTCCTGCGGGTCGGGACAATTGGCACCCAATGGTGTGGCTTTGGATATGAGGGAATTCGTGAGGGAAGAGGCATGTAAGTGTTCCTCGGAAGAAAAAAAAAAGTGAAAGTCAGTTCAAGAAAGATCACCGCTGAAGCCTGACATGTCTTTCTTAAAGGTACAGTAGCGCCTAAGTATGGGACAAGAATTAAGTAAGCATAAAGTTTTTGTTAAGCAATTAAAAGAAGCTTTAAAGACACGGTGAGTAAAGGTTAAGAGTAATGATCTTTTTTAAGTTTTTTGACCTTATTAAGGACACCTGTCCGTGGTTCTCACAAGAAGAAAGCATTAATATAAGAAGTTGGAATAGGGTGGGAGATGCTTTGGGAGATTTTCACAGAACACTTGGCCCAGATAAAGTTCCTATTACAGCTTTTGCTTACTGGAGCTTCATAAAGGAACTTTTAGAACATACAACAAATAATTCTGATATAGCAGCAGCAGTTACTCAGACAGAGGACATTTTAAAAGCAGCATCAAAACAGTATCTTCAGGGAGAGCCCTCCCTCCAAGGAAAAGGGAGAGGTAGATCTTATCTCCCTTGAGAGTGAAAATGAGGAAGTTACAAGTCCTTTTCCAGATGCAGGCAGCACAGATGTTAAAAAGAAAACTCAACATCAGAACAAAGCTCCACCTAAAATTTATCCTTCATTGACTCATTTTAAAGACCCTTCAAACGAGAATAAAATAGATGATGAGGAAGTTGATTTGGATCTCATAAATGAGGAAGCCTCAAAATATCATAATCCCGACTGCCCGCTTAAACAAGGACAGTCCGCTTTCTCATATCCACCTCCCTATTGCACACACTCTGCTCCTATGGCAATGGCAGTGATAGATCCAAAGGAAGACCTTAAATAAAAAATTAAACATTTGGAGGAACAAATAAATCTAGAGGAACAATACCAAGCTCTGATTACCAGGTTACAAAAATTAAAGACATGCAATGAGTCAGTGCCCAGTCCAGATGGATTTAAAAGGGATATTCACATTCAAATTCTATCTGGACAACAGTGTCCAAGAGGAGGAGTTCCCTTAATCAACAGGGATTTAAAACCCCCTTCTCTAAGTGCTTTCCCTGTTAGTGAGACACGGGATAACCAGGGACAACCCTGGAGGCAACACACTGGCTTTGAATTTACTATCATAAAAGAATTAAAAACTGCTGTTTCTCAGTACAGAGCTACAGCGCCATACACCCTTGCTATTTTAGACTCCATAGCAGAAAATTGGTTAATGCCACAGGATTGGAATACTTTAGTTAGAGACACCCTGACTGGAGGTGACTTCTTGCTTTGGAAGTCTGAATATTTTGAAAATTGCAGAGACAGCTAAAAGAAATCAACAAGCAGAAAATGGGTAGACTTTTGATATGCTCACTGGAGCAGGTGATTATGAAACCACAGACAATCAGATGCAGTATGACCCTGGAGCGTATGCTCAGACACAGGCCTGGAGAAAATTGCCTGTTAAGGGAGACATCAGCATGTCTCTTACAGGAGTCAAACAAGGCCCTGATGAGCCCTTTGCTGACTTTGTTCACAGACTTATAACAACAGCTGGTCGTATTTTTGGCAGTTATGATGCAGGTCTTGACTATGTCAACCAATTTGCTTATGAAAATGCCAATTCCACATGCCAATCCGCTATAAGACCATTCAGAAAGAAGACAGATTTAACAGAATATATTCGTCTGCTCAGATATAGGACCTTCTTATCAACAGGGCTCAGCAATGGCAGCTGCTTTTAGTGGACAGACAGTGAGGGAATTTCTTAATAATAAAGACAAAAACAAAAGGGCCTGTTTTAAATGTGGCAAGGGTGGACACTTTGCCAAAGACTGCAGATCAGATTTACAAAAAACTCTTGAGGCCAAAATACCTGGTCTCTGCCCTAGTTGCAAGAGAGGAAAACATTGGGCTAATGAATGCAAGTCCAAAAGAGATAATCAGGAAAATCCCCTTCTGCCACATCAGGGAAACAGGAGGAGAAGCCCGCCTCAGGCCCCAAAAGAATCATATGGGGCAATCAGTTTCATTCCAGCCAACAGCAGCAACAACAATCCATTTCAAACCTCAGTAGAGCAATCCCAGGGAACACAGGATTGGACCTCAGTTCCACCTCCCATGTCGTATTAACTCCTGACATGGGCCCTCAAGCCTTGAATACTGGAATTTTTGACCCATTGCCTTCAGGTTATTTTGGCTTAATTTTAGTAAGAGATAGTTCTACCATGAAAGGTTTACAAGTACTTCCAGGAGTTGTAGATCAAGATTTCTTGGGAGAAATTAAGAACATGGCTAAAACAGATAACAACATTATTACTGTTACTCAGGGAGAAAGAATAGCACAGCTGATACTGTTACCATTAGTTCCAACCAAACACCCAGTTCAAAATCCTAGGAGAGGAAATGGAAGTTTTGGATCCTCTAAAGTATATTGGATACAACACATAACTGATCAAAAACCTTCTTTGACCTTATGGCTAGATGGCAAGTCCTTTACAGGTCTAACAGATACAGGAGCAGATGTGACCATAATTAAACAAGAGGATTGGCCTTCTTCTTGGCCTACCACAGAAACTATGACTAATCTTAGGGGTATTGGTCAAAGTACAAATCAAAGCAGAGTTCTAAATACCTCACTTGGAGAGACAAAGAAAACAACACAGGTCTCATTAAGCCTTATATCATACCTCATTTGCCTGTTAATTTGTGGGGAAGAGACCTATTATCTCAGATGAAAGTAATCATGTGCAGCCCCAATGAAATGGTTGCTGCCCAAATGCTATCTCAGGGACATACACCAGGAAAAGGGCTAGGAAAGGCCGAAAATAGTATTTCACATCCAATTCCCAATGTAGGACAGATAGACAGAAAAGGCTTAGAAAACTTTTGATTTCGGCCATTGACATGCCTGCACCCCAACTGTGTGCAGATCCAATAACTTGGAAATCAGATGAACCAGTTTGGGTTGATCAATGGCCGCTAACTTCTGAAAAACTTGAAGCTGCTCAAATGTTAGTGTAGGAACAGCTAACAGCCAGACATATCATAGAGAGTAATTCTCCTTGGAATACTCCTATAATTGTAATTAAGAAAAAATCTGGTAAATGGAGATTATTACAGGACTGAAGTGCTGTCAATGTCACTATGGTGCTCATGGGAGCCCTGCAACCAGGGCTGCCATCTCCTGTAACCATCCCTCAAGAATATTTTAAGGTAATTATTGATCTCAAAGATCAATAATTTTACTATCCCTCTACATGTAGATGATCAAAAAAGATTTGCTTTTAGTCTACCATCAATAAAATTTAGAGAACCTATGAAAAGATATCAGTGGAAAGTATTGCCACAAGGAATGGCTAATAGTCCAAACTTATGCCAAAAATTTGTTGCTCATGCCTTACAGCCTATTAGAGATTCTTGGAAACAAATGTATATTATTCATTATATGGATGATATACTCATAGCAGGACAATCAGGAGAACACGTATTACTATGTCTCACAAAACTTAAACAGCAGCTGACTGCAGTAGGACTACAAATTTCTCCTGAAAATGTTCAGCTACAAGACACTTATACTTACCTAGGTTTCCTGCTCAATGGACCTAGGATTATTAATCAAAAGGCAACAATCAGGAGAGATTGTTTAAATACACTTAATGACTTCCAGAAGCTTCTAGGTGATATAAATTGGCTTCCACCATATCTTAAATTAACCACAGGGGAGTTAAAACCATTGTTTGAGATATTAAAAGGAGACCCTAATCCACAATCATCCAGTACTATATCCCCTGATGCATTACTTGCTCTTAAAAAGGTGGAGGATGCTATTGCAGGTCAATTTGTTACCAATATTGATTATTCTCATCCCTTAATGCTCATTATATTTAATACTTCCATCACTCCAATGGGTCTCTTCTGGCAAGATAATCCTATTATGTGGATTTATCTTTCTTCCTCACCCAAAAAAGTGCTATTGCCTTATTATGATGCAGTAGATGTTCTGATTATCTTGGGGAGAGAAGATTCTAGAAAATATTTTGGAATAGAGCCATATAAGATTATTCAACCCTACACCCGATCTCAGGTCAATTGGCTGTTACAAAATACTGACACCTGGCCTATAGCTTGTGCCTCAATCACAGGTGATATAGATAATCACTATCCACCAAATAAATTGGTTCAGTTCTGCAAACTATATCCTTTTGTGTTCCCTCGTATTATTAGAAGGGAGCCCTTACACAATGCTCTTGTTGTCTTTACTGATGAGTCATCCACAGGAACAGCTCCTTACACATTCCTTGATAGAACTCTCATGTTCCAGATGAAATGTACATCTGCCCAACTTGTTGAATTACAGGCTCATATTGCAGTTTTATCTGTCTTTCCCAATCAACCCCTTAATATCTACACAGACAGTGCCTACTTAGCGCACTCGGTGCCACTCCTTGAAACTGTCTCTCAGATCAGACATGTTTCTAAAACAGCATCACTGCTCCCTCAATGTCAGACATTCATCCATAATCGAGGGGAACCTTTGTTTATTGGACACATCAGAGCTCACTCTGGCCTTCCGGGGCCATTAGTTAAGGGCAACAGAATTGCTGACACAGCCACCAAAATGGTTGCAGTAGCTTTTTCAGATAATATTAAGCAAGCTCAAAACACTCATAACCTACATCCTTTAAATTCCTGATCTCTTAGGTTACTCTATAAAATCACTAGGGAACAAGCAAGGCAAATAGTAAAAGGCTGTACCACATGTGCTTCTCATCTACCAGTTCCACATCTAGGAGTTAATCCTAAAGGCCTTGATCCTAACATGGTGTGGCAAATGGATGTTACCCATTTTTTAGAGTTTGGTAATCTAAAATATATTCATGTTTGCATAGATACATTTAGTGGATTTATATTGGCTACACTTCAGGCTGGAGAAGCAACGAAAGACATAATTGCCCATCTATTACATTGCTTCTCAGTCTTGGGCATACCTTAACAAATTAAAACAGATAACGGCCCTGGATATACAGCAAAAACCCTCCAAACATTTTGTGAAAAATTACAAATTCCACATGCCACCGGAATTCCCTATAATCCTCAAGGCCAAGGAGTGGTCAAGAGATCACATCTCTCTCTTAAAAATACTATTGATAAAATAAAAATGGGGGAATGGTACCCAATCAAAGGTTCTCCCCATAATATACTCAATCATGCTTTACTCATTCTCAAATTTTTAAAAGTGGATGATCATGGGAAATCTGCTGCTGATCATTTCTGGCACCCAGAATCTCAAAAGAATTTTGCCATGGTAAAATGGAAAGATCCATTGGATGGTTCATGGCATGAGCCAGACCCAGTCTTGATCTGGGGTCAAGGCTCAGTCTGCATCTTCTCTCAAAAAGCTGAAGCATCCAGATGGCTGCCAGAGCACCTTGTACGCCAAGTTAATGAAGTTATCTCCTCCAGGGATAAAAATCATCCCTGAGAGTCCTTTCTTTTCCTTACACAGGAATGAACAAATCATTGCTTCTCTGGATGTTGGCTGCCTGTTCACTGCTCTCCTGCAGCCATGCAGGGTTTGAGGACCCTGCTAAGGCTCGTGAGTATTTACTGGAGCTCAAAAACAAACCATGTAAGTGTGAGGGAGGATTTATAATGAGTACTGATGAGGCAAGTTACAAGACGTCATACATCAGTAATCTCCCAAAACAACTCATAGAGAAAGATTGTGGCAGTCGCATCGCATTTTGTACAGCACATACACTGTGGTACTGTATCAAAAAACCACAGATTATTCCCTCAGTTAATGGCAAATATGCACCTTTTCGTGCACAACCTTCCACACTTCCTTCCACAGCTCTTGTTATTCCTCAACTCAGACCTGTTCTTCAGGGAACAAAACCTATTTTACTACTACCTTAATAAAGTCCCATCCAGGATCAACTGAAGGGGATTGGTCTAATAACCCTGGAAAATTAAGTGTTGCCTCATGTCCTGCAGACCTAGTGGGGAAAACAGTTTGCTGGTCTACTATGGCACCCCTAAATGTGTCTGATGGAGGAGGCCCCCAAGATTCTAATAGAGCCAAGCAAGTCCATGAAAAAATTCAACGGATGTATGAGGAACTGCATCCCAGTCTGTTATATCACCCACGAGCATTACCCAACCACAGACCTTATCAGATAGACCCTGCCACATATGATATCCTTGAGGCCACTCAAGCCTTGCTTAATCGGTCTAACTCTCCCTTGACTGTAGATTGTTGGATTTGCCTTCAGCAAGGATATCCTGTTTCACTAGCTATCCCAATTGATTATAGAAATAACTCTGCTACCGATCTCACAGTAATAAGTTATAAGACTATGACCAATTTTGATGCATCTTGGTCCAGTTTTGCTTGTAGAAATTGCTTACCGACTCCACCATTTCTAATACACCCATTCATGTACTCCAATACTACTTGCTTTTTTTTCACCTGGCTATAATAACACCTGGGTTTTAGATGTAGGGACTATAACGTTTAGTGATTGTTCTGAGACATTCAATCTTTCACAGCCATTGTGCCCCCATGGCACTGTGTTCATTTGTGGAGGTAATAAGGCTTTTACTCAACTGCCTATCAACTGGACAGGACTATGTGTCTTAGCTGCCTTACTCCCAGACATAGACATTATTTCAGGAGATGAGCCTGTCCCTATACCAACAATTGACTACATTACAGGGTGACTTAAATGCGCTGTCACTTTCATTCCTTTGCTTGCAGGACTTGGAATAACTATAGCAGTGGCCTCAGATACTGCTGGTTTGGGGTTCTCTCTTACTCAATTTAATAAATTATCCAGAAAATTGATTTCTGATGTACACATACTTTTAAACACCACACAAGATCTTCAAGATCAGGTAGATTCCTTGGCAGAAGTGGTCCTACAAAATAGAAGAGGTTTAGACCTTCTAACAGCCAAACAGGGAGGCATTAGTTTGGCTTTGCAGGAGAAGGGCTACTTCTATGTCAACAAGTCAGGAATCATTAAGGACAAGATCAAACAGCTGCAGGAAGACCTAGAAAAATGCCAATGAGCACTGGCTAATAATCCACTATGGACTGGATTCAGTGGAATTCTTCCCTATCTCCTTCCTTTATTAGGTCCCCTCCTTTGCTTGCTGCTAGTCGTATCTGTAGGTACTTTGATATTCAACAAGATTATGGCTTTAATGAAAGCTCAAATTGAGGCTATACAGGTAAAACCTAGTCAGGTTCATTACCATCGACTGGAGATGATGGATTGTGATGATGCAAAATTTGATCAATATTAGATCATAATAGACCATCACCCCTGTGCGCTGAACTGGCCAACCAATGACGGGTAAGATTCGTGGGAGCGCATACCAACCTAAGACAGGAAATGAGGGCTAAAGCCTCATTATCCAATGATGGGTAAGGATGCTTCTCTGGCACAGACAACCTAAGACAGGCACAGTTCCCGAGGGATTGTCACTCAGCTCTATAAATTAAAAAAGGGGGACATGTCCGGAGACGGCAGGTCATGCGCCCTGCCTTGTCTCAAGGCCACGTGACTTGGCTCATGATCACGCACCTTGGCTATTGGTCACGCCCCCTGCCTTGCCTCATGCTGAGCTAAGATGGCGCCTGGCGGATGATGACAGGGCATGCCTCTACCTGTTTACATACCTGTCAGACTATACCAGGTGCATCAGACTAGATTGCATGGTGCTTCATGATTGGCCAACTACACTTCCATATTCGAGTTCTGGCGAGAGACTAGTCTTGCCTTTTTGCACTTTCCTCTGATTGTTTTTTGTATTTTATATTAACTGTGTTTATTACCCAAATAAATGAGAATTGATCAGGCTTTTGTCTGGTCTCCATTTCCTGTGTCACTTGTCTCTCTCAATCCCCGCTCCCCCTCCAGGTACCCGTTGAAATCCTGTGGGCCAGGACAGCTGACAGGCCAGGAGAGATATTCTGTGGTCACTACACCTGCAGGACCACAACACCTTGGCTGCGGCCTTACAACTAAGATGCACTCAGAAATTTACCTGTTGACAAATTCCATGGCCACCACAACTCTCCTCGAGATGCAGATATGACTGCTCTATCTGCGTTCACATAGGTGTTCTTTCTCTTGATCAGACTGCTGCCAGTCTGGCACAAGGACCTGTGGAAAATTTCCACCAGTCCTCTTTGAAGTCCTCATAGAATGCTGAATACATGTCAGTGAATCATGCAAGAGCCTACTGCTGGCACGAGGAACACAGCATCATGTAGCAATACAACCGATTGGAACAAGAACCATGCTCAAAAGGCTATGATGAAAAACTTCCAGGATGAATATTCAAAGAGAGAGAGCAAGGATATTGTGCACCACCAGTAGGCTCTTGTATGATCCATTGACATGTATTCAGCATCCTACCAGGATTGCAAAGAGGTCTGTTGGAAATTTTCCACAGGTGCTTGTACTAGGTTTGTAACAGACTGATCAAGAAAAAGAACACCTGCGTGAACGCACATAGACCAGTTATATCTGCATCTCGAGGTGAGTTGAGGTGGATATGGAATTTGTCAGCAGGTAAATTTCTGAGTGCATCTTAGTTGTAAGGCCACAACCAAGGAGGTGTGGTCTTGCAGGAGTAGTGACCACAGAATATCTCTCCTGACTTGTCAGCACCATTCAATTCTCCGACCGACTTCCTGAGTGAATAAATTCCACTACACAATTTGAGCTTTCAGAAGATGTATCCACCTTCAATTAGAAGACCCACTTCCCAGGTTCCAGATATCACCTGCCTGAACTTTCTAGGAGAAATTGAGCAACCTGCAAGATAGTGTGTGAAGGGTCCCAATTCAAAGACCACTTAATCCACAGGACTCACTGCATTCTCCACTGCCATGAGCAGCTGTCACCAGTCATCATTCTGTGTTGTTGATAGGAAACCAAACTAGTTTTCTGATTAAGATATTCAGGGTGTGCCCTGTCCTGTAGAAGAAGGTTAGGAAGGAAATAGCCCTACAGCCAGTGCTCAGCTTGGGCATCCATGTGACAACAAACGCACCTCCCCCGCCCCCAAACAGGCTCACTACACCTCGTGGGGGAAGATTGCCTGCTGTCAGGATGCCATGGGTAGCCAAAGGAGTGCAATGTCGCCCAGTGGACCTGAAGTTTACCGTGAGCCGTCAGGCTTCACAGGTGTTCTGTGACCCGCCTGGTACTAGAGGGATGGATCCAGGGACCACAGGGCTGTGCTCTCCGGGCCGAAGAGTTTAGAATCACATTTTGGAAAATCTCAGTTTCCTGGCCCTCTCTCCCATCTTCTTTCCTCTGACAATCGCAACTGTACTGCTGCTTGTTTTTTCTTGGTCTGAAGCAGCTAGGGGCAGAACCTGCTGTGGATGCCTTGGGAACTGTGATGCCATGGTGCTGTCAGGCCTTTCCTCTGTGACCTCAGTTGTAAACTAAGGGGCGAGTGCCAGGTAACCTGCACACTCCTGAAACACCATGTGGCTCAAGGCTCCAAACACCATTCTGGAGAGAGACACCAAATATACTCCTTAAGGAGCCTGCTATCTTCCAGCCATTCACACGGATATCCCCGATATCCTGCCCCTTCTACCTGGAGAAAGGAGCTCTGCTATTTTTGGCTCACATGTCACAGGATCATTGGTAACCAAGTGAGGCGTTGTCCTCAGTGTAACTGAAGGCAACTATATCATTGAGAGCCCAGGAATGTGAAATTCAGTCATTTTCACATTGTTGCAAATCTTGAGAGTGAAAGGCAAAAACACACGGAGAGGAAGATTGAAATTGGATGAGGAATATTTCCTGGCTGCCAGCAAATATGGGTCCTGGAAAATCAGACGTTGAGCGACATAACCACTTGCCTTTGCCTGTTTCTATTTCCTGACATCGTCTGGCTATGTCGATGAGGCATTCCCTCAGTAAAGCAAACTGGCCTTTTCCAGATGAAACACCTTCCTCTGTCTCACCCCTACCTGAGATGATATGCAGGATCCAGTACCAGCACTGGCTTGAGCATTTTGCACTGCTGTCTTCTGGGCACAACTTCCAAATTCAAATGCCACAGGAAAAGTGCACAAAGAAAATGAAAATCAAGGAAGGTGTCAGTAGACTGTGAATATGATGCCTGGGGATGCAAGAGTGAATGATTCCCCAAATGTCCTTTCATACTAACATCCTAAGCCTATTCTAATACTCACAGAGTCCTGCTCTCCTTCTGCCCTGTCCTCCATACACTAGTGACATAATTTTCTGCTCAGGGCTCAGTTACTACCTATTAGTTTCCTCCTTATATAAGACAGGATAATTCTTTTCTCAGGACACACACCTAGCCTGTGGGTGTTGAGATGCAAGAAAGGTTATTTGCATGATTGTTGTGAAAAGGTGAATTAAGAATTCCTTAGTAATTGTTTGGCTTTGTGTAGAGTTGTACTTCCCCATAGAACTTGGGAGACAGAGAACATGATGGGATCCAGTCATGTGCCTCAGAGAAGCTGAGAGTTCTGTGCAGACGATATAGAGCATCCCATTGGGTCCTCATTCTGAAAGCGGGAAGGCCAGGGTTCAAATCCCCATCACCATGGGTATGGAAAAAGGCAACAAGAAAAGACACTTTGGAGGGTGCAAACCTCCTCTCCTCTCGGTATTTTTCTTTTTCTCCCCTCTTATTCAACACAGTCAGTCTTTCTCAAGAACTTTCCCTTTCACGTGCAAGCAATTTCCACTAACTCCTTTCAGGCGGGAGCTGCACTCAAAGGCAGCAGTGCATCCCCAGGGACCTGCATTTCTTAACAAAACGTGTTCCTGCCCATCTTTCAACTCTCATCACTTCACACCATACTACTCATTCTTCGGTGTGCTATCCCATCTTTTCCAAGCACATTCTCTTGATTGGCAATGTGCACCAGGTTCCAGTGGAACATAATTCAAATTGACCCCTCACAGACTCGTGCCATTTTGGAGGCTTTTTGGACACACTCCCAGACTGCCAGTGTACGGGAATTCCACTCCTGAGCACGAGCTGTGGGAACCACAAGGTCAATTGGAAAACCAAACCTGAACGCCAAAGACAGCCGCCCCGGGCCCTGATTTCCTAGTCGGTTATGTTTGTATTACCTTGCTTATGGCTTGATGGAAAATGGTAGGATTTGGGGGTTGAATACATGTTAGTTTGTGCTGATAGCATTCAGGAGGATGGGAGAATTTACCGTCCATTCTTCCACTTGCATTGGAGCTCCCCTTGCACTAGGATGGGAACCTTTATAACTATACGGCCATCATCGCACACTCTCATATTCCATGACGTGCTCTCAAATTCAACATACTCTAAAATACAGCAAGAAGTACTTGCCAGTTCATTCTGTAAGCATCCATCATTACAGACACATTTCCCCTGCCACGTACTTCAAAGCCCTGGCAAACTCATGCCTCTGTCATTTTGCTCTCAAATGACAGCTGATTAGACAAATGCTGATTCATAGCTTTTCTGGCATAAGAGCCATGAGTAAAGGATTCTTGAAAATACAGAACATGTAGCACTGATCTCAAATTTAAAGGAGATGTATTTGGAATATGCAACCCTAAACCCAACTCTCTAAATAAGGAAGGCACCACAACATCACAAATGTAATCAGAAAGAGCTCTGATATAAGGCAAAAGTCAAGACCCAAATTTGAATATCAAAACAGGAGTGGTTCTAAAATATCTGAATGTGGGATCGGACTTGCTGAGCAGGAAACTTGTACCAGAGGCTTTTGCAGATCTTCAAATGCTTTTCATTCCTTGAATTGCTTTGAATCACCACCAAACTGCAACATTCTTAATGGGTCTGCTTTCCTTCTTTTGGCATGAGTTCTAAGGATGAGTGTTGTTTTTTTGTTTTTTTGTTTTTTTGTTTCCCTTTACCATCCAAAGAACAATCCAATAATGCAGAGATCTCTGGAGAAAACGAGAGCAGCACGTGTTTATGCTCTTCTACTTTGTATCTATTGAGGACATCCATCAAAATAAACAAGAGTCTCTACAAGGCTTCCCATCCTAGTGCAACTGGAGCTCCAATGCAGGTGGGAGAATGGACGGTAAATTCTCCCATCCTCCTGAATGCTATCAGCACAAACTAACATGTATTCAACCCTAATTCCTACCATTTTTTCATCAAGTCATAAGCAAGGTAATACAAAACATAACCGACTATGAAAGCAGTGCCAGGGGTGGCTGTCTTTGGCCTTCAGATTTCGGTTTTCCAAGTGACCTTGTGGTTCCCATGACAAGTGTTCAGGAGTGGAAGTCTCCTTCACAAGCAGTCTGGAGTGTGTCCAAAAAGCCTCCAAAATGGCATGGGCCAGTGAAGGTCAATTTGAATTATGTGCCACTGGAACCTGGTGCACATTGCCAATCAAGAGAATGTTCTTTGAAAAGATGGGATAGCACACCGAAGAATGAGTAGTATGGTGTGAAATGATGAGAGTTGAAAGATGGGGAGGAACATGTTTTGTTAAGAAATGCAGGTCCCTGGGGATGCACTACTACCTTCAATTGCAGCTCCCAGCTGAAAGGAGTCAGTGGAAATTCCTTGCAGGGAAAGGGAAAGTTCTTGAGAATAACTGACTGTGTTGAAGAAGGGAGGAGAAAAAGAAAGATGTTGAGAGGAGAGGAAGTTTGCACCCTCCGAATTGTATTTTCTTGTTGCCTTTTTCCATACCCATGGGGCTGGGGATTTGAACCCTGGAATTTCTGTTTGCAGAGCAAGTGCCCTAGGGGATGCTCTATATCCTCTGCACTGAACTCTCAATTCCTCTGAGGCACATGACTGGATCCCATCAGGTCCTCTGTCTCCCAAGTTCTATGGGGAAGTGCAACTCTACACAATGACAAACAGTGATTAAGGAATTCTTAATTCTCCTTTTCACAAAAATCTTGCAAATAACCTTTTTTGCATCTCAACACCCACAGTCTAGGTATGTGTCCTGAGGGAAGGAATTATCCTGTCTTATTAAGGGGGAAAACAACTGGTAGTAGCTGAGCCCTGAGCAGAAAACTATGTCACTAGTGTATGGAGGACAGGGCACAAGGAGAGCAGGACTATGTATTAGAATAGGCTTAGGTTGTTTGTATGAAAGGAGATTTGGGGGATCATTCACCATTGCATCCACAGGCATCTTATTCAAAATCTACTGACACCTTCCTTGATTTTCATTTTCTTTCTTCACTTTTCCTTTGGCATTTCAATTAGGAAATTGTGCCCAGCAGAGTGCAGTGAAAAATTCTCAAGCCAGTGCTTTTTCTGGATCATGCCTATCATCTCAGGTACCCGTGAGTAGAGGAAGAGGAAGGTGTTTCACCTGGCAAAGGTCAGTTTCCTTTAGTGAGGGAATGCCTCATCGACATAGCCAGACAATGTCAGGAAATAGAAACAGCAAAGGCAAGTGGTTATGTCACTCAATATCTGGGTTGCCAAGACCCATATTTGCTGGGAGCCAGGAAACTTTCCTCATTCAATTTCAATCTTCCTCTCCGTATGTTTTTACATTTCACTCTCAAGATATATTACAATGATAAAAGGACTGAATTTCACATCCCTGGGCTCTCAATGATACAGTTCCCTTCAGTTACACTGAGTACAATGCCTCACATGGTTGTCAATGCTCCTGTGACATGTGAGCCAAGCATAGGAGAGCTCCTCTCTCCAGGTAGAAGGGGCAAGCATTAGGGATTTCAGGTGTGAATGGCTGGAGGATAGCAGGCTCCTTAAGGAGAACATTTGGTGTCTCTCTCCAGAGGGGTGTTTGGAGCCTTGAGCCACATGCAGTTTCATGAATGTCTCAGATGACTTGGTGCTCACCCCTCAGATTCCACCTGAGGTCACAGAGGGAAGGTCTGACAGCACCATGGCATCACGGTTCCAGTGGCAAAGAGAAGGTTCTGCCCCTAGCTGCTTCAGACCAAGAAAAAACAAGCAGCAGTACAGTTGCAGTGGACAGAGGAAAGAAGATGGGAGAGAGGGCCAGGGAACTGAGTTTTTCCAAAATGTGATTCTAACCTCTTCAGCCAGGAGAGCACAGTCCAGTGGTTTCTGTATCCATCCCTCTAGGACAAGGCAGGACACAGAACACCTGTGATGCCTAACAGATCACGGTAAACTTCAGGTCCGCTAGGCGATGCTGCATTCCTTTGTCTATACATGGAATCCTGAGAGCAGGCAATCATCCCCCACGAGGTGTACTGAGCCTGTTTGGGGGTGGGGGAGGTGCACTAGGGTTCACGTGGATGTCCAGCTGAGCACTGGCTGCAGGGCTATTTTCTTCCAAACCCTCTTCTCTAGGACAGGGCACACCCTGAATATCTTAATCAGGAAACTAGTTTGGTTTCTCATCAACCACACAGAATGATGACTGGTGACAGCTGCTCATGGCAGTGGAGCATGCCGTGAGCACAGTGGCTTAAGTGGTCTTTGAATTGGGACTCTTCACACCCAATCTTTCGGGTTGCTCCCTTTTTCCTAGAAAGTTCAGGCAGGTGACATCTGGAGCCCGGGCAGTGGGTCTTCTAATTGAAGGTGGATACATCTTCTGAAAGCTCAAGTGGTGTAGTGGGATTTATTCACTCAGGAAGACAGTCGGAGAATAGGATGGTGCTCAGAGGCCAGGAGAGATATTCTGTGGTCACTACACCTGCAGGACCACACCTCCTTCACTGTGGACATACAATTAAGATGCACTCAGAGGTTTACCTGCTGACAAATTCCATGGCCACCTCAACTCACAAAGAGGTGCAGATATGACTGGTCTATCTGCATTCACGCAGGTGTTCATTCTCTTGATCAGACTGGTGCCAGCCTGGCACAAGGACCTGTGGAAAATTTCCAACAGACCTCTTCACAATCCTGGTAGGATGCTGAATACATGTCAGTGGATCATACAAAAGACTAATGCTGGCACGAGGAACACAGCAACACGTAGCACTACAACCGATTGAAACATGCACCGCTCTGAAAGGGCTATGAGGAAAAACCTTCAGGATGAATATTCAAAGAGAGTGAGCAAGGATATTTTGTTGGCACAGAAAGCACAAGACTGTGGGTACTGAAATCCGACTTCAATGTAGAGACATTCTAAAACTATATGGCCATCATCGTTCACTCTCATATTCCACGACGTGTCCTCAAGTTCAACATACTCTACAAATACAGCAAGTAGTCCTTTCCAGATCATTTTGTAAGCATCCATCATTGCAGACCCAATTCCCCTGCCACGGACCTCAAAGCCCTGACAAACTCATGTCTCTGTCTTGTTGCTCTCAAATGACAGCTGATTAGACAAATGCTGATTCATACCTTTTCTGGCATAAGAGCTATGAGAAAAGGATTTCTTGAAAATACAGGACATGTAACCTTGATCTCAAATATAAAGGAGATGAATTTGGAATATGCAACCCTAGACCCAACTCTTGAAATAATGAAGGTACAAAGATATCATGAATATAATCAGAAATAGCTCTGATAAAAGGCAAAAGTCAGGACCCAAAACTGAATATCAAAACAGGAGTGGTTCTAAAATACCTGAAAGTGGGATCGGACTTGCTGAGCAGGAAACTTGTACCAGAGGCTTTTGCAGATCTTCAAATGCTTTTCATTCCTTGACTTGCTTTGACCCACCACCAAACTGCAACATGCCTAATGGTTCTGCTTTCATTCTTTCGGCATGAGTTCTTAGGATGAATGTTTTTTTTTTTTTTCTTTTTTCCATTACCATCCAAAGAACAACCCAATAATGCAGAGATGCCTGGAAAAAATGAGAGAAGCACAAGTTATTCTCTTCTATTGTGCATCTATTGATGACATCCATCAAAATAAACAAGAGTCTCTACATGGGTTTCCATCCTAGTGCAACTGGAGTTCCAATGCAGGTGGGAGAATGGACGATAAATTCTCCCATCCTCCTGAATGTTATCAGCACAAACTAACATGTATTCATGCCTGAATCTTACCATTTTTCATCAAACCATTAGCAAGGAAATACAAAACATAATCGACTAGGAAATCCGGGTCAGGGGCGGCTGTCTTTGGCCTTCAGCTTTTGGTTTTCCAATTGAACTTGTGGTTCCCATGGAAAGTGCTCAGGAGTGGAATTCCCATTCACTGGCATTCTGGGAGTGTGTCCAAAAGCCTCCAAAATGGCACGGGCCTGTGAGGGGTCAATTTGAATTACGTGCCACTGGAACCTGGTGCACATTGCCAATCAAGAAAATGTGCTTGGAAAAGATGGTGATAGCACACCGAAGAATGAGTGGTATGGTGTGAAGTGATGAGAGTTGACACATGGAAAGGAAAACATCCTGTTAAGAAATGCAGGTGCCTGGATATGCACTGCTGCCTTCGAGTGCAGCTCCCGGCTGAAAGGAGTCAGTGGAAATTGCTTGCAGGTGAAAGGGAAAGTTCTTGAGAAAGCCTGACTCTGTTGAAAAACAGAAGAGAAAAATAAAAAGTTCGAGATGAGAGAAACTTGGCACCTCCAAAGTGTCTTTTCTTGTGCCTCTTTCCATACCCGTGGCACTGGGGATTTGAACCCAGGCCTTTCCGCTTGCAGTGCAAGCGCTCTCAGGGATGCTCTATATCCTCTGCACAGAACTCTCAGCTCCTCTGAGGCACATGACTGGTTCCCATCAGGTTCTGTCTCCCAAGTTGTATGGGGAAGTGCAACTCTACACAAAGCCAAACAATCACTAAGAAATTCTTAATTCTCCTTTTCACAAAAATCTTGCAAATAACGTTTTTGCATCTCAACACCCACAGTCTAGGTGTGTGTCCTGAGGGAAAGAATTATCCTGTTTATTAAGGAGGAAACCAACTGGTAGTAGCTGAGCCCAGAGCAGAAAATTATGTCACTAGTGTATGGAGGACAGGGCACCAGGAGAGCAGAACTATGTGAGTATTAGAATAGGCTTAGGATGTTAGTATGAAAGGAGATTTGGGGGATCATTCACCATTGCATCCCCAGGCATCATATTCAATGTCTGGTGACACCTTCCTTGATTTTCATTTTCTTTTTTCATTTTTCCTTTGGTATTTCAATTTGGAACTTGGGCTCAGCAGAGTGCAGTGCAAAATGCTCAAGCCAGTGCTGCTTCTGGATCGTGCCTATCATCTCAGGTAGGCGTGAGACAAAGGAAGTGTTTTCACCTGGCAAAGGCCAGTTTCCTTTACTGAGGGAATGCCTCATCGACATAGCCAGATGATATCAGGAAATAGAATGAGGCAAAGGCAAGTGGTTATGTCGCTCAACGTCTGGGTTGCCAAGACCCATATTTGCTGGCAGCCAGGAAACTTTTCTCATTCAATTTCAATCTTCCTCTCTGTATGTTTTTACATTTCACTCTCAAGATTTGTTACAATGAGAAAAGGACTGAATTTCACATCCCTGGGCTCTCAATGACAGTTGCATTCAGTTACACTGAGGACAATGCCTCATTTGGTTACCAATGCTCCTGTGACATGTGAGCTAAGAATAGGAGAGCTCCTCTCTCCAGGTAGAAGGGGCAGGCATCGGGGATTTCAGGTGTGAATGGCTGGAGGATAGCAGGCTCCTAAGTAGAACATTTGGTGTCTCACTCCAGAGGGGTGTTTGGAGCCTTGAGCCATATGGAGTTTCAGGAGTGTCTCGGGTGACCTGGCACTTGCCCCTCAGATTCCCCCTGAGGTCACAGAGGGAAGAATTGACACCACTATGACATCATGGTTCCCATGAAAACAGAGCAGGTTCTGCCCCTAGCTGCTTTAGACCAAGATAAAAGAAGCAGAAGCACAGATGCGATTTTCAGTGGAAAGAAGATGGGAGAGAAGGCCAGGGAACTGAGTTTTTCCAAATTGTGGTTCTAACCCCTTCAGCCAGGAGTGCACAGCCCCGTGGTCCGGGATCCATCCCTCTAGGACCAGGCAGGACATGGAACACCTGTGAAGCCTGACAGCTCAAGGTACACTTCAGGTCCTCTAGGCAATGCAGAACTGCTTTTGATGGCTACACATGGCATCCTGAAAGCAGGCAATCATCCCTCACCAGGTGTAGTGAGGCCTCTTTGGGGGCGGGGTAGGTGCCTTTGGGGTCACGTGGATGCCCAAGAGGAGCTCTGGCTGCAGTGCTACTTCCTTCCTAACCCTCTTCTCTAGGACAGGGCAAACCCTGAATATCTTAATCAGGAAACTAGATTGGTTTCCTATCAACCACATAGAATGATGACTGATGACAGCTGCTCATGACAGTGGAGTATGTAGTGAGGACGGTGGCTTAAGTGGCCTTTGAATTGGGACCCTTCACACCCAATCTTGCAGGTTGCTCCCTTTTTCCTAGAAAGTTTAGGCAGGTGACATCTGGAACCTGGGAAGTGGGTCTTCTAGTTGAAGGTGGATGCATCTTTGAAATCTCAAATGGTGTTGTGGGATTTATTCACTCAGGAAGTCGATCGGAGAATAAGATGTTGCTGACAGGCCAGGAGAGATATTCTGTGGTCACTACACCTGTAAGACCACACCTCCTTGGCTGTGGCCTTACAACTAAATGCACTCAGAAATTTACCTGCTGACAATTCCATGGCCACCTCAACTCACCTCAAGATGCAGATACGACTGGTCTATCTGTGTTCACGAAGGTGTTCTTTTCTTGATGAGAAGGGTGCCTGGCACAAGGAACTGTTTAAAACTTCCACCAATCCTCTTTGCAGTCCTGATAGGATGCTGGATACATGTCGGTGGATCATACAAGAGACTAATGCTGGCACGAGGAACACAGCATCACGTGGGAATACAACCATTTGGAACATGCACCGTGCTCAAAGGACTATGATGAAAAACTTCCAGGATGAATATTCAAAGAGAGAGAAAGCACAGAAAGCACAAGGCTGAGGGTACTGAAATCCTACTTCAATGTAGAGACATTCTAAAACTATATGGTCATCATCGTCCACTCTCATATTTCACAACGTGTCCTCAAGTTCAACATACTCTACAAATACAGCAATTAGTACTTGCCAGTTCATTCTGTAAGCATCCACCATTACAGACACAAATCCCCTGCCATCGACCTCAACTCAATGGCAAACTCATGCCTTTGTCTTGTTGTTCTGAAATGATAGCTGATTAGACAAATGCTGATTCATAGCTTTTCTGGCATAAGAGCCATGAGAAAAGGATTTCTCGAAAATACAGGACATGTAGCCTTGATATCAAATTTAAAGGAGATGAATTTGGAATATGCAACCCTAAACCCAACTCTCAACATAAAGAAGGAACAATGACATCATAAATGTAATCAGAAAGAGCTCTGCTAAAGGGCAAAAGTCAAGACCTAAAACTGAATATCAAAACAGGAGCGGTTCTAGAATATCTGAATTTGGGATGGACTTGCTGAGCAGGAAACTTGTACCAGAGGCTTTTGCAGACCTTTAAATGCTTTTCATTGCTTGACTTGCTTCAACCCACCACCAAACTGCAACATGCATAATGTGTCTGCTTTCCTTCTTTCGGCATCAGTTCTTGGGATGAAATTTTTTTCCCCTTACCATCCAATGAACAATCCAATAATGCAGAGATCCCTGAAAAAATGAGAGCAGCACATGTTTATCCTCTTCTACTGTGAATCTATTGAAGACATCCATCAAAATAAATAAGAGTCCTTACAAGGTTTTCCATCCTAGTGCAACTGGAGCTGTAAAGCAGGCGGGAGAATGGACGGTAAATTCTCCCATCCTCCTAAATGCTATCACCACAAACTAACATGTATTCATCCCTAAATCCTACCATTTTTCATCAAGTCATTAGGAAGGAAATACAAAACATAACCGACTAGGAAATCAGGGTCAGGTATGGCTTCTTTGGCCTTCAGCTTTTGGTTTTCCAATTGACCTTGTGATTCCCATGTCTAGTGCTCAGGAGGTGAAGTCCCATTCACTGGCAGTCTGGGAGTGTGTCCAAAAAGCCTCCAAAATGGCACAGGCCAGTGAGGGGTCAATTTGAATTATGTGCCACTGGAACCTGGTGCACATTGCCAATCAAGAGAATGGGCTTGGAAAAGAGGGTGATAGCACACCAAAGAATGAGTGGTATGGTGTGAAGTGATGAGAGTTGAAAGATGCGAAGGAACACGTCCTGTTAAGAAATGCAGGTGCCTGGGGATGCACTGCTGCCTTTGAGCGCCACTGCCAGCTGAAAGGAGTCAGTGGAAATTGCTTGCAGGTGAAAGGGAAAGTTCCTGAGAAAGGCTGACTGTTTTGAAGAAGAGAGGAGAAAAATAAAAAGTTCGAGAGGAGAGGAGGTTTGCCCCCTCCGAAGTGTCTTTTCTTGTTGCCTTTTTCCATAACCAGGGGGCTGTGGATTTGAACCTCTGCCTTTCCGCTTGCAAAGTCAGCACCCTATGGTATGTTCTATATCGTCTCCAAGAACTCTCAGCTCCTCTGAGGCACCTGAATGGATCCCATCATGTTCTCTGTCTCCCAAGTTCTATGGGGAAGTGCCACTCTACACAAAGCCAAACAATTACTAAGGAATTCTTAATTCTCCTTTTCACAAAAATCTTGCAAATAAACTTTTTTGCATCTCAACACACACAGTCTAGGTGTGTGTCCTGAGGGAAAGAATTATCCTGTCTTTATTAAGGAGGAAACCAAAGGGTAATAGCTGAGCCCTGAGAAGAAAATTATGTCACTAGTGTATGGAGGACAGGGCACAAGGAGAGCAGGAATATGTGAGTATTAGAATAGGCTTAGGATGTTAGTATGTAATGAGACTTGGAAATCATTCACCATTGCATCCCCAGGCATTGTATTCACAGTCTACTGACACCTTCCTTGATTTTCATTTTCTTTTTTCACTTTTCCTTTGGTATTTCAATTTGAAACTTCTGCCCAGTAGGGTGCAGTGCAAAATGCTCAAGCCAGTGCTAGTTCTGGATCGCGCCTATCATCTCAGGTTGGATGAGATAGAGGAAGGTCTTTCCCCTGGCAAAGGCCATTTTCCTTTACTGAGAGAATGCCTCAGCGACATAGCCAGACAATGTCAGGAAAAGAAACAGGCAAAGGCAAGTGTTTATGTTTCTCAGCGTCTGGGTTACCAGGACCCATATTTGCTGGGCAGTCAGGAAACGTTCCTCTTCCAATTTCAATCTTCCTCTTCGTAAGTGTTTACCTTTCACTCTCAAGATTTGTTACAATGAGAAATGTACTGAATATCACATCCCTGGGCTCTCAATGACACAGTTGCCTTCAATTACACTGAGGACAATGCCTCACTTGGTTACAATGCTCCTGTGACATGTGAACCAAGAATAGGAGAGCTCCTCTCTCCAGGTAGATGGGGCAGGCATCAGGGTTTTGGGGTGTGAATGGCTGGAGGATAGAAGGATCCTTAAGGAGAACATTTTGTGTCTCTCTCCAGAGGGATGTTTGGAGCCTTGAGCCACAAGGAATTTCAGGAGTGTCTCTGGGGACCTGGCGCTCGCCCCTCAGATTCACCCTGAGGTCACAGTTGGAAGGCCTGACAGCACCATGGCATCATGGTTCCCATGGCAACCAGAGCAGGTCTGCCCCTAGCTGCTTCACCAAGAAAATACAAGCAGCAGCACAGTTGCGATTGTCAGAGGAAAGAAGATGGGAGAGAGGGCCAGGAAACTGAGATTTTCCAAAATGTGATTCTAAACTCTTCGGCCCGGAGAGCACAGCCCTGTGGTCCCTGGATCCATCCCTCTAGTACCAGGCGGGTCACAGAACACCTGTGAAGCCTGACGGCTCACGGTAAACTTCAGGTCCACTGGGCGACATTGCACTCCTTTGGCTACCCATGGCATCCTGACAGCAGGCAATCTTCCCCCACGAGGTGTAGTGAGCCTGTTTGGGGGCGGGGGAGGTGCGTTTGTTGTCACATGGATGCCCAAGCTGAGCACTGGCTGCAGGACTATTTCCTTCCAAACCCTCTTCTCTAGGACAGGGCACACCCTGAATATCTTAATCAGGAAACTGGTTTGGTTTCCTATCGAATACACAGAATGATGACTGGTGACAGCTGCTCATGGCAGTGGAGCATGCAGTGAGCACGGTGGTTTAACTGGTCTTTGAATTGGGATACTTCACACCCAATCTTGCGCGTTGCTCCATTTTTTCTATAAAGTTCAAGCAGGTGACATCTGGAACCTGGGAAGTGGGTCTTCTAGTTGAAGGTGGATGCTTCTTCCAAAATCTCAAGTCGGTCAGAGAATAGGATGGTACTGACAGGCCAGGAGAGATATTCTGTGGTCACTACACCTGCAAGACCACACTTCCCTGGCTGTGGCCTTACAACTAAGATGCAATCAGAAATTTAACTGCTGACAAATTCCATGGCCACCTCAACTCACCTCGAGATGCAGATAAGACTGGTCTATCTGTGTTCACTCAGGTGTTCTTTCTCTTGATCAGACTGGTGCCTGCCTGGCACAAGGACCTGTGGAAAATTTCCACCAGTCCTCTTCGCAGTCCTGGTAAGATGCTGAATACATGTCAGTGGATCATACAAGAGCCTACTGCTGGCACGAGGAACACAGCATCATGTGGCACTACACCTGATTGGAACGTGCCCCATGCTCAAAGGGCTATGATGAAAAACTTCCAGGATGAATATTCAAAGAGAGTGAGCAAGGATATTGTGGTCGCACAGAAAGCACAAGGCTGTGGGTACTGAAATCCTACTTCAATGTAGATACATTCTAAAATCATAAGGCCATCATCGTCACTCTCATATTCAACGACGTGTCCTAAGTTCAACATACTCTACAAATACAGCAAGTAGTACTTGCCAGTTCATTCTGTAAGCATCCATCATTACAGACCCAATTCCCCTGCCATGGACCTCAAAGCCCTGGCAAACTCATGCCTCTGTCTTTTTGCTCTCAAATGACAGCTGATTAGACGAATGCTGATTCATAGATTTTCTGGCATAAGAGTCATGAGAAAAGAATTTCTTGAAAATACAGGACATGTAACCTTGATCTCAAATTTAAAGGAGATGAATTTGGAATATGCAACCCTAAACCCAACTCTCGAAATAAAGAAGGCACAATGACATCATGAATGTAATCAGAAAGAGCTCTGCTAAAAGGCAAAAGTCAAGACCCAAAACTTAATATCAAAACAGGAGTGGTTCTAGAATATCTTTATGTGGGATCAGTCTTGCTGAGCAAGAAACTTGTATCAGAGGCTTCTGCAGATCTTCAAATGCTTTTCATTGCTTGACTTCCTTTGACCCACCACTAAACTGCAACATGCCTAATGGGTCTGCTTTCCTTCTTTTGGCAAGAGTTCTTGGGATGAATTTTTTTTTCCCTTTACCATCTATTGAGGACATCCATCAAAATAAACAAGAGTCTTTACAAGGGTTCCCTTCCTCGTGCCACTGGAGGTCCAAGGAGGGTGGGAAAATGGACGGTAAATTCCCCCATTCTCCTGAATGCTATCAGCACAAACCAACATGTATTCAGCCTAAAATCCTACCATTTTTCATCAATCCATAAGCAAGAAAATACAAAATATCACCAACTAGGAAATCCGGGTCATGGGAGTCTGTCTTTGGTTTTCAAATTTTGGTTTTCCAATTGACCTTGTGGTTCACATTGCAAGTGCTCAGGTGTGGAAATTCTGTTCACTGGCATTCTGGGATTGTGTCCAAAAACCTCCAAAATGGCACGGGCCTATGTGGGTTCAATTTGAATTATGTGCCACTGGAACCTGGTGCACATCGTCAATCAAAAGAATGTGCTGGGAAAAGATGGTGGTAGCACACTCAAGAGTGAGTGTTAAGTTTTGCGGTGTTGAGAGTTGAATGATGGTAGGATCATGTCCTCTTAAGAAATGCTGGTGAATGGGTTTGCACTGCTCCCTTCCAGTGCAACTCCTGGCTGAAAGGAGTCCATTGAAGTTGGTTACTGATGAAAGGTACAGTTCTTGGAATGGCTGGTTGTGTTGAAATGTGAGGAGAAAAAGAAAAATGTTGAGAGGAGAGGACGTTCGCACACTCCGCAGTGTCTTTTCTTTTTGCTTTTTCCTTTTTTCCAAACCCATGGTTCTGGGGATTTGAACCCCAGACTTTCTGTTTGCAGAGCCATCGCCCTATGGAATATTCTATATAGTCTGCACAGGTCTCAGCTCCTCTGAGTTACATGACGGGATCCAGTCAAGTTCTGTGTCTCCAAAGTTCTATGCGGAATGGAATGTTAGACAAAGTCAAGCAATTGCTAAGGCATTTTTAATTCTCCTTTTCACAACAATCTTTCAAATAACCTTTTTTACATCTCAACACCCAGAGTGTAGGTGTGTGTCCTGAGGGACAAATTTTCCTATCTTTACTTAAGGAAGAAACTTGTAGTAGCTGATCCCTGATCAGAAAATTATATCACTGGTGTCTTGAGGACAGGGCAGGAGGAGAGGCAGGACTATGTGAGTATTGGGATATGCTCTGGTGTTAGTATGAATGGAGATTGTTGGGATTATTTGCTAATCACTGCTGCCATTACATTCAGAGTGTACTCACACCTTCCTTTTTCTTTCTTTTTTCTTTTTTAATTTTTTTCTTTTGGCATTTTTCTTTGGAAAATTCTTAAGAACTTTGGGCTGTGCAAAATGCACATGCCAATTCTTTTACTTGTTCTTCCTATCATCTCATGTAGGGGTGAGGTAGAGGAAGCTTTTTCTCCTGGGAAGGACCAGTTTCCTTCAATGTAAAAATGTCTATCCACTTAGTCAGTCAATGTCAGGAAATACAAACAGGTAAATGCCAGTGTTAATGGCTCTCGTTTCTGGTTTCCCATGAGCCATGTTTGCTAGCAGAAATATTCATTGTAATGTATGAAGTTGCTCCCTCACCATCAGGTACACCCATTTTGCCTGCCTCCCAACCTCTTGTCAATTTGTGAACATCCTTGCTAGTTATTGGTTCATTAGTCAGCTTGCAAGTATTCTTCTCTGATATTGGTCCCCTGTTAGCCCTGTAGAATTCTACTGTTTTACTGAAGCTTCCCCTGCCATCTTTTCCATTCTTATTCTGTCTGTCCTACACAATTTTCTCTATCCTCCTGGCTTTCCACTCTCTAGAGTGCACACCCATTCTTTTCCTGTTTCTTTTCCTCATTTTCTCTCTTACCCAGCATGGAAACACTGTTTGTTTAATAAATTTCCTTATGTGATTTCCCATGTCCGGCATGGTTTTCATGGGATTTCTTTCATTGGTGCTGTGAATTTGGGATGGGTCCTTCCACTGCCTGAACAAGCGGAACCCCATCTAAGGACCCAGTGTCCCCGAATAAGGCTCCATGTTCCATTCTGCCCAGTTGCTCTGCTCTTCATTTATCACTGAACTTCAGGTTGGTGAGTAAGCCGGCTTATCTCCTGGGTGATTTCCCGATTTTATGTTGGAGATCTCTCTCAGGGTTGAGACTCATCTTGCACTCATGCATTCATCCTCAAAAATCCTGATATGAGGTCCTCAACTCTTCTTGGCATTTTCCTGGCCCCACATGCTCGTGTGACAACACAATCAGTGTGATGCCCCTTATCTCCAGCCCAGTACTCTGGGTAAACTAATAGAAGTAAAATGTTTTTAAAATTAACTCACAAGTCTGAAGTGGTCAAACTAATAAAATGTTGATGTTTATAAAATGTCTAACATCAATTTTTCTAGGACTTTTCTTCAACCGAAAAAGAGATGGCAAATACTGTTGGTACACTTATCTGATATCTTGGTTTTTCTATAATAAGATGAGTAAATTAAAGTCGACATGTATGAGATTACTCAAATGTGTTTGTTAGAGGTATCTAATTAATTTATAAAGTTATTCCACGGAGTAACATACTTAAAAACATTATTCTTTGTCTATTAAATGTGTTCATATTTTCCAGGTATACAAGCCTTTAAAGCAGAAAATTTAACAAGGTGCTGTTCTCCAAATTAAACTTATCTGTAATGGTAAACCTATCATTTAATGTTCTATTATGGGACCTGTCATCAATAGGGTATATATAAAATGACATTTAGGAAAGAGTGTAATGTGCAGTAGTAAAAATAGAACAACAGTGACTGAAATTGGGATCTCTGATGACCTCAGGCCTGTGGCATGCCTGGTGCCTGGGAGTGCTCCTGTGCAGGGGCACAAGATGCCTAACTGCTGTTGCAGTACATTGATGTCAGGCACACAGCTCGTGGGCAGGAAGGAATTCTTTTGCTAGATAACCAGTGTTTAATCAGCTCCCTTTTCTGGTTCCTCCCCACCTTACAGTAACTTTGGAACCTAACATTGCACACATATAAAGATCACTGACATAACTCTTTAGATCTGCATTTCCATCAGAGAACAGAGCTCCATCTTATCTCAGCTTAATCTTCAAAATCCGTGTTTATAACCCTTTATTTTCTAATTCTCCTTTGCCTCTCACTGAAAATCACCAGGTTACCTGAGATAAGTCTCTGCCTCACAACACTGCTACACATTACTATAGCTCCAAAGTAAGCCTGACTTTAACTCATTAAAAGTTGTGTTCAAAAATCTGGTGTTTGTTGTAAAGATTACTGTGATCTCAAACGGAAACTCAGCCAAAATTCAAGATAGCTATTGCACAGACTGAATGTTTTACTGTTGATGATTCCATTTTGTATTTTCCTTGTAAACTCTAATTGTTGCCTGTTCAATATTTTGCAGAAGTACTGCTTCAAGAGCAAACACCATAAATTAACTTGGTATAGTAAGCCATCACCTATAGGACAGATAATGTAAACTCCAATTAGATAAAAGGTGGTAAAAAACTGTAGTTATACACATTGAAGCTAAAGACCAGTAATCTTACTTTATGACTGGTGAGACTGACTTGCTTGATCGTTAACATCAAACTTAGAGATTGAGATAAAATACAGAGGTCAAGAAAAGTCCATATTTGGGTCTTGCCCTCAAAGTCAGCCTGAACCCAGGAAACAAGAGGATTTCTTCAAGGAGCTTTGCAACTCTGGGTCACACAACCTCCTGACCAAGGAGACAGATGAGACCACTAGAGGATGAAAAATCACTCAGTGCATCTGCTGCAGAGGAGTGTCATGGAAAAAGGGAAACATCCCTGGTGCTCTCATGGAAAGCCACCTCATGGAGGAGATCCTGCCTAACCAGTGGCACTAATGGAGAGAGGAAGCTGCTCTTAAGTTCTCTATGAGTGATCCCTGTGGAAACTCAGGTGACTCTTTAACAGACATGAACAGGTCACTTTAACCAGCTTGATCTTAAACACCTAGCTAAACAGACAAAACCAAAATATAGCCATTCTTAGGCATTTAAAAGAAGTAATACTTAAATGTAACTTAAGATGTACACTTGTGTTAGCCCACTAGAATAAAGACTAAAAGCTACAAAAGAGAGATTCTTAGGCAAATGTGCCTGATAACTATCAAGAGAAACTGCCCAGAGTTAGAAGTTTTTAGTCAGTTTAAGGCCTACAGACACAGGTAGGCTTAATATGTTTGCTAGTATCTCTACTGAATTTTGTGTTTACATTCCTGATAACCTAGACAATGTTAAAGTTCCCAAATAGAGACCTTTCCTCTCCAGCCTTTGCTAGGCCTTCTTATGGGAACAACTTCTCAGTTCTTCCACCCCCTGGTGAGGAATTATTGACTTCTGTCATCTTTATGATAATCATTGGCATGTTCCAGATTCTGCAACATTTATATTGTATCAATCTCACTTCAGTACTCATGTCTTTTTGTTCTTCTCTCATAGAAACACCCATTTCCAGATGCCTTTACAATCTGCTCTTCCCCAACTGGACTTCTACCTTGGACCCCTCAATTGACCTGATTTCTAAAAAGGAAACTCCAAACTGCTTGCCCCACACTGCCCCCTTCCAGCTCAAAGAAGCCAGATCGGTCATCATCCCTTTTCCATACAACAGTGAAGGAGTTCCTAGAATTAGAGGGGTAAATGAAGTCAGAATTGGGGACAGACAGTTAGTGTAGAAATAGGGTATCAGCCAAATCGAGGAAATGAAGTCAATGAAAATCATCTGCCTTTGGAAGTCTGGAAGGAGAATGGACTATTTACATCTCACCTGAAAAACCAGCCCCAGTCACTTAGGCAGGAAGGAGAGAGAAGGCTTCAAAAAGAACTGGAAAGCAAAAGATTTTCTCATTAAAAAAAAAAAAGAAATGGGGGAATGTAATGTATGAAGATGCTTCCCCACCCATCAGGTACAGCCATTTTGCCTGCCTCCCAAACATTTGTCAATCTGTGAACATCCTAGCTAGCTATTGGTTCATCAGTCAACTTGCAAGTATCCTTCTCTGATATTGGTCCCCTGTTAGCCCAGCAGAATTCAACTGTTTTACTGTAGCTTCCCCACCATCTTTTTCCATTCTTCTTCTGTCTGTCCTACACACTTTTCTCTATCCTCCTGGCTTTCCACTCTCTGGAGCACACACCCATTCTTTTCCTTTCTCTTTTCCTCCCATTTTCTCTCTTATCCTGCTGGGAGACACTGTTTGCTTAATAAATTCCCTTATGTGATTTCCCATGTCTGGCATGGATTTTGTGGAATTTCTTACATTCCTCATCCAATTTCAGTCTTCCTCTCAGTATGTTGGTAGATTTTACTCTCAATATATCTTACAGTTAAAGAAGGGCTGAATTTTATATCCTTGATTTCTCAATGATTCGGTGGCTTTCAGTTACACTCTGGATAATGCCTCTCTTGATTATCAGTGCTTATGTAAAAATAGAGCGGAAATGGGAGAGCTAATCTATCCAGGTGCATTAGGCAGGCCTCTGGTTGGTCAGTTGATAGTGGCTCAAGAATTGCAGGCTCTCTTTGGAGAAGAGTTGTTTTTTTATCCCCAGAGGGTTTTTCCTAGCCTTGAGTAACATGGTGTTTGAGGAATGGTTCCCATGACCTGAAGACCACAGTGCAGGTTCCACCAGAGGTCACAGAGGAAAGGACTGAAAGCACTATGGCATCACTCTTACCATGACAGAGAAGCTTCCACTCCACGGTGATTCAGGCCAAGAGTGCAAACAAGCACCTACTCATTTGTGATGGTCAGAGGAAAGAAGAAGCGAGTGAGTGCCAGTGCACTAGATTTTCCAAAATGTGATTCTAACCTCTTCAGCCAGGAGAGCACAGCCCCATGGTCCATGGATCCCTCCAGGTCCAGGTAGGAAAAAGAACTCCTCTGAAGCCTGACAACTCACACTAAACTTTAGGTATGCTAGATACCAGCAGTCGTTTGGCCTCACTGGGAATCATGACACAGGCAATTTTTCCCCCCCAGTTCCATTGGGCCTGGTTGGGTGGAGGTGTGCTTTGGGATACATGGATCACCAAGCTGAGCACTGGCTCCAGCGCTATTTCCTTCCAGAGGCTCTCCTCCAGGACTGGGCCCACCCGGAATATCCAGGTCATGAAAGGAGCGTAGGGCACTTTCAAAAACACCGAGTCATGGAATGCGACAGGTCATTGCTGTTGAGTATGCAGTGAGCATGTCGTGTTAAGTGATCATTAATTGGGACACATCACACCCAATCTTGGGGGTTTTTCCTTTTTTTCTAGAAAGGTCAGCCAGGTTACAACTGGAACCTGAGAAATGGGTTTTCTAGGTGAAGGTGGATGCATCTTCTTAAGGCTTATATGAAGTCCTGGGAGTCATTCCCTTCGAATATTTGATGGAGAATATGATGCTGCTGACATGCCAGGAGAGATAATCTGTGCTCAGTACACCTGGAAGGCCACACATCCTTGGCTGTGGCCTTACAATTAAGCAGCACTCAGAAAATTACCTGCTGGGAAATTCCAGGGCCACCTAAACTCACCTTGAAATGCAGAAATGTCTGTCCTAACTGTGTTCACATAAGAGTTCTTTCTTGAGGAGAATCCTGGGGTGTACCAGGCATGGATCCAAGGTATGGACTGGGCTTGAGCACAGAACACTGGTCTCTCTTCATGTCACATGAGAAATCTCTGTAATGACCCAATGCCTCTTGGGCCTTCCTGGTTCCCAGTAGAAATCTGCTCTTCCGTGTAGTACAGTATTGTAAACATGTAACCTGAGCAGTGGCCTGGCTATCTCATTTATATGATTGGTTCTCATTTCATATATAAACTATTACACTTTCTGAATAAATTGAGTCTGCATCACAGAACCTGGCTCCCAGTGTCTCAGTTAAGGGGCATCGTCACACTCACTCCATTTCTGAAAGGCCAACCCACATCTGACAACACTTTCTGTTCACCAGACTAGTGCCACTCTGTCACAAATCCATGTGGAAAATTTGAACCAGTCCTCTTAGCAGCCCTAGGAGGATGCTGACTACAAGCCTGTGGATGATATAAAAGCCTGCTGATGGCATGGGGAAAACACCATCACATTGCATAAATGCAGATTGGAAAATGCACCGTGCTGAAAGGGCTATGATGAAAAGCTTCCAAGATAAATATTCAAAGAGGGAGAGCAAGGACATTTTGTTGGCACAGAATGCATAAGGCTGTTGGTGATGAAAGCCTACTTCAATGAAGAGACATTCTGATACTTTTCAGCCATCATCATCTACCCTCAAATTCTATGGCATGTCTTCAGTTTCAACATACTCTACAAATACAGGATGTACTATTTGCTAGTTTATTCTGTAAGCAACCATCATTAGAGACCCTAAATCCCCTTGCAAGGACTTCAAAGCCCTGGCAAACTCACAGCTCTTTCTTGGTGCTCTCAATGGACAGCTGAGATTATACATATGTTGATTCATAGTTTTCCTTGCACAAGAACCAGGAGAAAAGGCTTTCTTTAAAACACAGCACTTATGCGCATGAACCTCAATCTAAATGAGTTGAATTTGGAATATGCAGCACCGCACCTAGATCTCAAAATAAAGACTGCACCACAACATCACAAAGGTAAACACAAACAGCTCTGCTAAAGGCAAAAGCGAAGACCAAAACTGAATATTAAAACAGGAGTGGTTCAAGAATATCCAAATGTGGGATCATACTGAATGAGCAGAAATCCTGTACCACAGGCATTTGCAAATTTTCAAATGCTTTTTTATTTCTTGACTTGTTTCTACCCACCACCAACCTGCAACATGCCTAATGTCTCTGGTTTCCTCCTTTTGGTGTAAGTTCTTGCAATGAATGGATTTTTTCTTCCCTTTCCCTGAAAAGCATAATCCAATAAACCTCAGTCCCATGGTAAATATGAAAAAAAGATATGCTTTTTCCACTTCTACAGTACATTTCTTGAAGACATCCATCAAAATTAATAAGAGTCTCTACACATGCTCTGTTCCTTTTGACACTGCAGTTCCAATAAAAAATTAAACTGACTAGATATCAGGGCCAGGGGCGGCTGTCTTTTGTCTTCCCTTGTTGGTTTTCCAGTTCACCATGTGGTTCACATGCAAAATGCTTCAGTGTGGAAGTTTCCTTCATTGGTTTCTGGGAGTGTGTCCAAGAAACCTCGAAGTTGGCAAGGGCCAGTGAGGTGTCATTTTGAATTTTGTGCCACTGCAAGCCGGTGCACATTGCCTATCAGAAGAATTTGCTGCATAAAGATGGTCATAGCATATTCATTACTGAGATGTAACATCTGAACTAAGGACAGTTGAAAGATGTGAAGAAAGAAGTACTCTTAAACAATGCAGGTGACTGGGAATGCACTGCTCCCTTTGAGTGCAGCTCCAAACTGAAAGGAGTCAATGGAAATTGCTTGCAGGTGAAACTGGTAGTTGTTGAACAGTGTTGATTCCATTGAATAAGAGAAGAGAAGGAGAAAAACATTGAGAGAATAGAAGGTTTGCACACTCAGAAGTGTTTTCTCTTCAATTTTTCCACTCCCTTGGTGCTATGGATTTGAAACCTTACCTTTCTGCTTCGAAAGCAAGCGCCCTACCAGATGGGCTACATTGTCAACACAGGAACAGCTCCTTTAAGGTACATGAATTGATCCCCTCAGGTTCTGCATCTGTGAAATTCTATGCAGAAAATGATACCTAGAAAAATCCAATCACAGACTAAGGAATTCTTAATTTTCATTTTCACAACAATCTTAAAAGTAAACTTTTTTGCATCTGAACCCCCTTGGACTAGGAGTGTGTCCTGAGTGAAAGAATTATCCCATCTTTACTTAAGGAGGAAACTGGTTGCAGCCGTTTCCTGAGCACAATATTATATGAGTGATCCATGGAGGACAGGGCAAGAGGACAGGCACGAGTGTGTGGCTATGAGAATATGTTCAGTTTGTTAGTATGAAAGGAGATTTTGGAGACCATTCACCATTGCATCCTTAGTCATACATTCACAAGTACTGACACCTTTCTTGATTTTTTTTATCTTTTCCTTTTGGCATTTTACTTTGGAATATTCTAACCAACAGGGTGCTGTGCAAAATACAGAAGCCAGTGCTGGTTTTGGATTGCCTATCATATTAGGTAGGGGTGAGGTAGAGGAAGGTGTTTCTTCTGGGAAATGCCAGTTTCCTTCAATGAGGAAATATCTCATCAACTTAGCCAGACATTTTCAGGAAAAATAAACAGGCAGAGGCAAGTGGTGATGGCTCTCAGGGTCTGGGTTATCAGGACTCATATTTCCTGGAAGAATGGAAACATTCCTCATCCAATTTTGATCTTCCTCTCGGTATGTTTGTAACTTTTACTCTAAATATTTGCTACAGTGAAAGAAGTGTTGAAATTCATATCCCTGTACTCTCAATGATTCAGTTACATTCAGTTACACTTAGGACAATGCCTCACTTTGTTAACAGTACTCATGTTACATGTGAACAAAAATGGGAGAGCTCCTCTATCCAAGTGGAAGAGGCAGGTTTTGCATAGGTCAGTTGTGAATGGCTTGGGGATTCCATGCTCTTCTTGGAGAACAGAGGGTTTTTCTCCCCAGTGGGTTTTTCCGTGCCCTGAGCAACATGAAGTTTGAGGAGTGGCTCCTGTGTCCTGGTGCCTGCATTGCAGATTATGCCTGAAGTCACAGAGAAAAGGTCTGACAGGATGATGGCATCACTGTTCCCATGGCAACCACAGAAGTTTCCGCTCCTGGCTGCTTCAGACCAAGAGTGAAAACAAGCACCAACTCAGTTGTGATGATTAGAGGCAAGAAGAAGTGAGTGAATGCCAGGGAGCTCTGGTTTCCCAAAATGTGATTCTAACTTCTTCAGCCAGGAGAGCACAGCCCCATGTTACTTTGTCTCTCCAGGACCAGGTAGGACAAGAATCTCCTCTGAAGCCTGACAGCTCACACTAAACTTCAGGTCTGCTAGGTTTCACTGCACTCACTTGGCCTCACTGGCCATCCTGACAGCAGCCAATTATCCCCCACCAGTTTCAGTGGGCCTGGTTGGGTGGAGCTGTGCTTGGGGACACATGGATCACCAAGCTGAGCACTGGATCAATTGCTATTTCCTTCTGAAACAAATCCTCCAGGGCTGGGCATACTCAGAAATCCTATTCAGTAAAATTGCCTAGGGCCCTAACAACCACACAGAATCATGGCTGGTGAGAGCTCCTGGCATATGAGCATGCAGTGAGCATGGTTTGTTAATCATTTTTAAATTGGGACACTTCACACCCAATCTTGCTTGTTGCTCCTTTTTTCCAAGAAAATTCATCCAGTTGACAGCTGGAACCTGAGAAGTGTCTCTTCTAGGTGAAGGTGGTTGCATCTTCTGAAGGCTTATATGGAGTAATGGGAATCATTCACTCAGGATGTTTGACAGAGGATATAATGGTGCTGACATGCCAGGAGAGATATTCTGTGCTCACTACACCTGGAAGGCCACATCTCCTTGGCTGTGGTCTTACAGCTAAACAACACTCAGAAATTTACCTGCTGAGAAATACAGGGTCACCTCAAATCATCTGCAGGTGCAGAATTGACTGGCCTATCTGTGTTCACACATGTGTTCTTTCTCTTGACCAGCCAAGTGCCAGCCTGGCCCAAGGTCCTGTGGAAAGTTCCCAACAGTCCTCTTAGCAGCCACAAGGAGGATGCTGACTAAAAGCCAGTGCATGATATAAGAGCCTGCTGATGGCATGAGGAACACAGCATCACATTGCAGAACTTCAGATTAGAACATGCACCATGCTGAAAGAGCTATGATGAAAATCTTCCAATATATTCAAAATATTCAAACATGGAGAGCAAAGACTTTGTTGGCACCGAGTGCAGAAGGCTGTTGGTTCTGAAAGCCTATTTCAATGAAAAGAGATTCTAAATATTTTCAGCCATCATTGTCTATCCTCAAATTCCCTGACATTTCTTCTGGATCAACATAGTCTACAAATACAGTTCTCTTCAGGCATTGCCATTCCTCTTGAGAGAAATCAATGGGCACATCCCTGTATCTCAATGGATACTGAAATAAGAATAAGTGTATAAATGGCACATTGGTCATGTCATGTTTGAGAGTGTATGTAATTTGACACAATGAATTTCAGGAAAACTGGCTCTCACAAATTGAGGTATGTCAATTATTAAAGAAGATACTTTTTAAAGTAAGCATTTTTGCCTAATATATTACTCTAAAGAAAGGAGATGACCTAAGTTAAAAAAAAAATGTGTATATGTTACACTTTTGTGAAATAAAATGTAAAATAAAAGTAAACATAAGAATATATATTTGGGGGTTATAATTAAATTTTATAAAATAAATTTTTCATATTTCTCAAAGTAGAAAGTTATACTTAAATGAGTTAAAAGATTGTTTCCTAATTTTAATGATCACCAATATGAATTGGATATGTTGCTCATAGGAAGACTAATTCAAAAGTCCTTGCATGGGATTTGGGTTTTCGAATATGTATAATGTTTTCTGGTCATGCCAATATTACAGGTCCAAGAAATCTTGAATAACAATGAGGTAGAACAGTAAATAAAGAGTATATCGATGAATTTGTATTCAAATATTTTAAGTGGCCAGTGCATATTGCTAAAGTTTGCAACAATAAGTAGCAACAAGAATCCTTTTTGATTATTTCAAATATAGCTATATATATATCACTCAAAGTGTTTTTCTTATCTTAATTCATATACCCAATATAATATATTGAGATTGATAATAGTTTTACTTTTGAGGGAATTTTGTCAAACATCCTATTAATGTTATGACTAATTTTTTGCAAGTCTGCCTGGCCTATAATTCATAAAAGGGAACATAAAAATGCATGAAAATAAAAATAATTTTCAGAGAAGTTATTCACAGTTACTATAACTGAGAAGAGTAATGGAAACAAGTTGAGAAACCCATGAAATCAATTTGATCAAATGACACATTTTAGCAAACACATCAAAATGGCAACTATTTATATAATAAAACAGACTTTTCCTGTAATTGTAAGTAAATATATTCAATTGTATAAAATTATAAATCAACTTGGGGTTGATGCTTTGTTTTTCATGGAAGTACTGAGATATGCACATTGAAGAACTGAATATAAAGAGTTACAATTTCTAAGTCTTGTATTTTCTTTGCTATTTTTTCACTTATCATTTCTGAGCTATATTTTAGAATTTAAATGCACTTAGAAATAGGAGTATTATAATGAAAATTTGAAAGGTTATAATTCATATGTCTTTGAGCTTCAGGAGGAATAAAATGAAATCATATAAAAATATGGTTTGATTTTAACCTCCAGTTACAAAGACAATATGGTACCAAAAAAGAGGGGTGTATTTATTCTCTAAAGCAAGTTATATATAAAGAGAAATTCAAAAGAAAGAAGGGTTTCTGTATAAAATTTGGTGGTTTACATGGATTATTTAGAAAATTTTTGAGGAGATAATGAAAAAGAGAACCCTACTAACTTCACTGGGAAGAACCTGGAAGATAGATTTTGTAGAAAGTGTCAATGCAATTAATACGACTATGGAAAACCATGGCTTCTTTGCCCAGCTTGCTCCAAGTGACTCGCTGTGGCTTCTTGCTCTTTTTGTCCCAACCTGTGGGACCAAAGACATGTACACTTCAGAGATAAATGAAGCAGCTTCAGCTTTATTCAAATAACACCCTCAATATATAAGCAGTCTCATGCATGAGCAATTGTAACCAAATATGTCCATCCAATCCTGTTAAAGGTCAAGTGATCACTTGCTTGAGCATACATGTAAAGTATATCTGTCCACGTGTTAGGAGGCTGAACTGATTATCATGCAGCCAATTGTAAATGCTTCCTGGATGAACTGATTATCATGCAGCCAATTGTAAATGCTTCCTGCTATTCTCCAAGCATAATCAGGACTCCATTTGCTCTCTGCCAGTTGCCATCTTTAGATGCACGTGGCGTAACCCTGGGCCCCTGGTTTCGTCCGCCACAACACCCCTTTCTGTTTATAAAAGGGACTGTGCCTGTCTTAGGTTGTCCACGGCAGAGCAACATCCTTACCTGTCATTGGACAATGAGGCTCTAGCCCTCATTTCCTGTCTTAGGTTGGTATGAGCTCCCCATGAATCTTACCTGTCATTGGCTACTGGTCCAGCATATTTAACCAGACTTGGGGGGATGGGCCAGCATTACTTGCGACGAGAGAGCGTGGCAAATAATGACTGTTTTTCTGCATGAATGTATATGCATTTTGTATAAGCACAGAACAGAGACAACACACAAGAGACCTCCCCTGGCCAAAACCCAAACCATTCTTTTCCCCGTAGAACAGTGAACTGCAGAAATGTGGCCAAATGTTGTAAAAATAGGATATAGAATAGAGGAGTTGGTAAGGGGTACAGGATAGGGCCACATCTTCACTATCCCTCATAGTTCACATGAGTCTCCTCCACTAATTTGGCGAGAATTCGCCAGCACCATTAGCAGGAGAAGCCTCCTCATCTTCTTCATGTTTTTGGGTCTCTGTTGAGGCTTTGACCAATCTCCCTGACACCAAATTGGTGATTGTGCATCCTGTGGGAAAACGCAAACAGACCCTGGGGTCCAGATTAATACCAGATCTGGGCCTTTCCATTGTCTTGATACAATGTCCTTCTAGAGTGCTTGAGGTAGATGCTTTTTATTAGGCTCTGAATGACGATCAGCAGCTGATCAGCCCTCAGAATCAAGGTTTAAAAAATTTAAAATAAACAAGACAACAGATAATTTGTCTTTTGGGGATCTCTATGATGCCCCTATTCCCCCTTTTTGTTTATAAAGCATATTTTTAAGTGTTAAATGGGCACGCTCAACAATGCTTTGTCCAGTAGGATTATAGGGAATTCCTGTGACATGTTGAATACCAAAGGTGGAACAAAATTGTTTAAAGGCCTGGGATGTACATCCAGGACCATTATCTGTTTTAATTTGTTTGGGAACTCCTAGGATGGAGAAAGAGCGTAAACAGTGTGTTATTATATCTTTGGTTTTTTTCTCCAGTAAGAGCAGAGGCCATAGTGAATCCTGAAAAGATATCAATAGACACATGAATGAATTGTAGTTTTTCAAATTCTGAATAATGAGTTACATCCATTTGCCAAATATAATTGGGCTGAAGCCCTTTTGGATTTACTGCTAACGAGGGGTTAGGAATAAATGTAACACATTTAGCACAAGACATGACTATGTCCCGAGCTGTTGCCTTAGTAATTTTATAGCATGTGCATAGAGTGGAAGCATTTATGTGAAATTTGGAATGAAAAGTTTTTGCATTTTCAAGCATATTAAAGATGTATGGGTTTCTGGTGGCCATGTCTGTTAAATCATTGTGTAAACTTAAAGGACCTGGAAGGCCAATATGAGCCCAAACATGCCCAATAAAAAAAGGATTTTTTTCTGCCCCAAATAAGCTTTTGTAAACTTTGCAAATATTTAGTAATAGTGGAGGTGAGGGAAATCAGACCAGTTAATTCTAAATTTTGAACAGCATTAACAACATATTTGCTATCAGAGAATAATTTAAAAGGCTCATGATGGGTTTTGAATACTTCTATAGCTACTAATAGTTCCATTTGTTGTGCAGATAGAGTATTAAACAACAATGTTTCTGTAATATTATCTATAGTAATAGCACCCATATCATTTATTGATCCATCAGTAAATATAAGGGTAGCTCCTGTAATAGGTTCTTTTTGGGTGACTTTAGGAAAAATTATAGGATGTTGACTCCAAAATTGGAGGAGAGGATCAGATGGCAAATGATTGTCAAACACAGCAGAAGTACTAGTAAAGGCTACAGTCCATGAAATTGAATTATTAATAAGATATTGTATCTGATCAGCAGTATATGTAGTAGTGATAGTTGAGGGATGTGATCCAAAGGTGGAAAGGGATATTTTTAATGCCTTAAGGATTATTTCTGCCACAGATTCAATAAACAAGTCTAAGACCTTGTTAGGGGCATAATTCATTTGAACCCATAGAATAGGACCCTTTTACCAAAACACTCCTGTGGATAACTTATTTTTGGCCAAGACAATGAATGATAAAGGCTTAGTTAGGTCAAAATGATCAAGATGAGACTTTTCCATAGCTATTTCAACAAACTTGAGAGCTGTTGGAGCCTTAGGGGTATGCACTTGGTTAGAAAGAGGGTCAGATTCACCTTTAAGAATATCAAACAGGGGGCACAAACTTGAGGTGGGTAAATGAAGGAAAGGTCTAATTCAATTAATATCACCCAAAAGTTTTTGAAAATCATTTAAAGTTCTAAGCTTGTCCACCTGAATGGTAATTTTTGCGGGTTTAACCATAGTTTGATTTATGATAGATCCCAAGAAGTTTTTGGTGTTTGTGATTTGTACTTTATTAATGCAATATGTAAGCTCCATCTTTCAAGTGACTTTAGAAAGGAATTCTAACATTGCTCTAAGACAGGGTTTTCCTTATGAGCTAGCAAAATTTATCCATATAATGATAAATTAAAAGTTGAGGGTTTGCTAGTCATATAGGTTTAATAGCCTTGCCTACATATATTTGACACATGGTAGGGCTATTGGCCATGCCTTGTGGGCAGACTATCCATTCATATATTTTATTAGGAGAGCTATTATTAAGTGAGGGCACCATAAATGCGAACCTTTTGGTGTCGGAAGGATGTTATGGAATGGAATAGAAACAATCTTTTATGTCAATTACAATGGAGGGTCAATTAACTGGGATAGTCCAGGAAGTAGGTAATCCTAATTGAATAGGTCCCATGGGATCCATTATAGAATTTACTGCTCTTAGGTCATGTAAGAGCCTCCATTTTCCTGATCTTTTTATTATAAATATTGGTGTGTTGAAAGGAGAGGTGGATGATTTCACGTGTCTGGCCTCTAGTTGTTCATTAACCAATTGCTGGGCCGCTTCTAATTTGTCTTTTGAGAGGGGCCACTGAGGGACCCAGACATGTTTATCAGATTTCCATGTTATTTTAATTGATTCAGTGGCCCCTAATGAAAATCCAATCCCTTTCTATCTTGTTTTGGAGTAACTACAATGGGTGAAGTAGGTCCTTGACTATTTTTCCCAAGACCTTTTCTCCATATGTGTCCTTGGGCTAACATCATTTGATTAGCTTTTGGATTACCATATGGGATCTCGGATGTGAGATGTAAATCCATCTGTTCCATAATATCTCTCCCTCATAAGTTTACCAGGAGATGTTCAAGGACATAAGGTTGGATGACACCACTATGACCTTTTTTATCCTTCCATTTTAATACGGCTGCTCTCTTGTTAGGGTTGGAAGCTATACCCAATTCTCTTAAAGTCTGATCTGCCTGTTGAAGTGGCCAGGCTTTTGGCCATTCTGTAATTTTGATAATACTTTTGTCAGGCCCTGTATCTAAGACCTCAAAACTTTTGCCTTCTATCACTAACTTTGTCATAGGCGTATCTTTTAACCCCATGTTAGCATGACCATATTTTGGACAGTAGAACCTAACCCTTTATTTCCCTTAATAATATTTTTTGATGGATATTGATCATAGCAACTGGGTAAGACCAACAATTGTGCCATGTGATCACCCTGAGCTATTATTGCTACACCTCTTTGTGAAGAAGTAAGGATTTTATTTCTCCTATAAAATCAGGGTCTATAACTCCAGGGACAATATTTAATCCTTTTAAAGTAGAAGAACTCTTCCCCAGAACTAGTCCCACTGTTCCTTTAGGTAATGGGCTGACAGCCGAAGTAGGTATTGGCTGTACTCCCATCTCTGGGGTTAATACTGCTCTGGCGGAGGCACAGAGGTCTGAACATCTACTTTATCTTTCAGAAGCTTGACTTGATTGTTCTTTTTCTACAGTTTCTAATATCTTTTCCCCTTCTCTTAACCGTTTTTGAGATTTTGGTTTTTTGGAAGTCAGACAGAAACGAAGTAATGTCACAACAACAACAACAAACAGAAACCAAACAAGGAAAGGTAACACAATTAGCAACTTACACATATTTGTTTGCTGTCTCTTGGGACAGCCTTTCAATATATTCTCTTTCTAGGAGAATCTTCCATTAATATTCCCTCTCTAGGGGATCTTCAGTTAAAACCTTAAGGTAACTGTTTCCTCAAATAGGGAAACCTTCTTGTTAATTACGCTAGGGAAACTGTCTTGTATTTATCTGAGCACTCACCAACTCCCAGTTTGATCCTTGTTTGATCCCAGTCCGGACCACCACTTACAGAACATCGTGGCTTCTTTGCCCGGCTTTCTCCAAGTGGTTCGCTGCGGCTTCTCGCTCTTTTCAGCCTGACCAGCAGAACAAAAGACACATACACTACAGAGGTTCATGAAGCAGCTTCCGCTTCATTCAAATAACACCCTCAATATATAAACAGTCTCATGAAAAAGCAATTGTAACCAGATATGTCCTTCGAGTCCTTTTAAAGGTCAAGTGATAACTTGCTTGAGAATACATGTAAAGTATATCTGTCCACACGCTAGGCGGCTGAACTGATTATCATGCAGCCAATTGTAAATGCTTCCTGCTGTTATCCAAGCATAATCAGGACTCCGTTTGCTCTCTGCCAGTTGCCATCTTTAGATGCACATGGCATAACTCTGGGCCCCGGGTTTCACCCATCACAAGGACACCATCTTTGCTGCAATATGCATGGCCACAATGAAATAAAATGTAAAGAACTATGCCAATCTTCTTCAGATACATGTTTTACTTGAAGCTTGATTTCTATATGTTCCACATTTTGTAAGTACTAAAATGTTCAATAGACATTTTACTATGCCAGAGAGTGAGTTTCTTTATTTTTTTCTAGATTGCTGTAGTATATTTTATATCTTTCTAATATAAACTATGAGAAAGCAACTCTTATTTAATGAAAGAGATGCTGGGAAATTCAAGATTAATGTCATCAATTATTGGTGTGTAAAACTGAGAAAGATCTGTTAATTGTGCTCATAGAATTTTGGCCCCATGGGAGAAAAACAGGTCAAGTCCAAAACCATTGATGGGAAATATGAAGAAAGATTTTCTCTCAGAACATGGATTTCTAGCTAAAATCTGTTCCTTGCTCACTATGTCAAATTTTTCTCTCAGTCCCATCAGGCTGATTCTCTAGGTTTATATTGTGGAGATATGTTTGCCATAGTAAAAGAAATTATGGACTAAACCCAGGGGCAGTGTTGAAAATTTTCCCAAGTTACATTTGGCTCAGGCTTTTCCAGAGAAGGAGGAGACAGGGAAAAAGGGTGTTGGCACAAAGTTATGGCTTGGCATAGAGCTCTGGGAAGTTAAGAGTAACTAGAGGCCTGGAAGGCAGAACATACCTGGACAGCAAGGAACTCCTGAGGCCATGAGAGTTTGCAATGCCCATACCAGATATAGCAGGCCAAATCCAGCATGCATGAGCATATGGATTCATGGGGAATAAAAACACTTGACTAATATCTCTCCCATGTTAGACTGACCCAGCCCCATTAAGCACATGGTGCACAGCCTGGGAAAGTGATGGTCAGGGTAGCACAGAGTTTGACAGAGCATCATGGCAGATACACTCCATCTGATTTCTGGGGTGAGCTGGTTCATCCCCATCCATAATAGCCTTGTGACATTCACAGAGCTGAAAGATATATTGCTGGCTGAGAACTTTGAAAGCTTCCTCTAGTGAGACTGGGCACAGGTGGCAGTGTAAGGGTTGTGACTGCCTTGAGATAGCAGCTGTTTGAGAGTTGCTGTTTTCAGAGACTTCAGAGTCCATGCCTGGTCTGATAAGAACCATGGTTTAATGCTCCAACTTCAGGGTAATTTGCCAAATGAGATACTTCCATTCTAACCTCTCTATGCAGCAATGAGAGAAAACAGGCCTTCCCAAGACTCAAGGGGATAAAAAGTGGCTAGGAGAAGCAAGATATGATCTCCCAGAATGCAATGGAAAATACCTCTTCTAATTACTTTCTTTCAAATATTTATTTTACCACAGGCAATTAATGTAATGCTCTTTTTAATAAGCATTTTATTAATTATTGATTTCATTGGAATGAAGCATCCAGAAGAAATGTGGTAAAGGAAGTATGATTTACTTCTTTATCAATACTTAATCACTGAACAATAACACCAATGCAAATCTAGGGCTCTAACACATTCACATGTCAAAAAGAAAATATGCTCAACACTACAGGTTATGAATCCATCACATGAATAAAACTGAAGTATTAAAATTGAGGGGAAGCTCCTAATATAAAGGACTATGAATTAGCTAGTATGAGAAGGAAATAAAGTAGCTGAAGACCTGTTAACACAAAAATAAAAGTAGGAAAGTAAAATTTTCAAGCTAAAAATGCCTTGTATTTTGGAAAGAAAATGCAAATCCTGACATGGAACCAAATTGAAAAAACAAATACATATGCTTTCTTCTTCTCTGGTCTTTTTTCTCAGGAGTGATTATCTTCAATTTAAATCTACCTCTTGAAAATCTGCCTCTAAATGCATCAGAACATCAGAACACATGGACCTCCATGGACCTCATTTTATAACCTTAAGATTAGTTCAGGTTGAAGTCATGGATTTCAGGTATTTCTTCTACCTAATTTTATTGATACAGTTTAAATGAAAAAGTACCCAAAATGATGTGAATAAAAGTAGTCAAATTCAGTGGGGTTTTGTTTACATTGCTTTGTACTAAGTATTGATCCCAGGGACAATTTACTGATTTACCAGTGAGCTACATAGATAACACACCTTTCCCCCCCCCCCTGGGGCTGGGTTCTACTAAATTGTCGAAGCTAATCTCAAACTTTTCAATCTCTTTCATTATCCTCCTGAGTAGCTGGGATTACAGGTGCGCATGACCATGCCTGCCCAAACTTAGAGTTTCTAAGAGGAAACAAATACGTAAAGCACTTACAAAAGAACAAGTATCTATCTCTTCCAGAAAACATGAATGTCATTTTGTTGCTATCTCTATAGTATTAATTTACTTAGTCAATAATAAATCTTATGTGAATAATTCTAGGATTTGTCAAGTGCTATGATATACATGATGTTTTGGCCAGCTATTTTGTTCCTGTGACTAGAAGATCTGACCAGAACAATTTTAAAGGAGGAAAATTTATTTGAGGGCTCATGATTTCAGAGATTTTAGCCCATAGATGACTGGCTCCATTTCTTGATTTGGAGCCAGTCTTGAGTTTGAGGTAAGGCTGAACATCATGGTGGAAGAGTGTGGCAGAGGCAAACATCACACACTGCTATCAGAGAGCAGCAAGAGAGAGAGAGAGAGAGAGAGAGAGAGAGAGAGAGAGAGAGAGCACTCTCCAGATAAGAAATATGTACTCCAAAGCCCCTCTCCAGTTCCAGCCTCCTCCAGCTACACCCTACCACTTCAGTTACCACTGAATTAATCCCTATTAGAAGATTTAATCACAGATTAAGACTCTCAAAACTCAATCATTTCTACTCTGAGCCTTCTTGCATTGTCTCACATGTCAACTTTTGAAGGTTATCTCATATCCAAACTATAATATTTGATCCATGGCTCCCAAAAGCTCATAGCCATCTGACAATGCAAAATACATTTAGTTCATTTCCAAGAGTTCCCATAGTCCCAAGAGTTCCAAGAATACTCAAATTCAAGTCCAAATTCTTTGAAGCTCAAGGAAATTCCACATTGTGAGTTCCTATAAAAGTAAAAGAAATTTACAAATATTCAACATACAAACATACTGAGTAAACATTTCCATTTAAAAAATATGAGCATAGAAAGAAGGAATGGGACCAAAGCAGAACTGAAATCCAGATGGGCAAGCAGATTCTTTAGCTCCATATCCAGAATCTTGGCCACATGGCATTGTGATGTTTTCCCCAAAGGGCTTGTGTAGCTCCACCCCTGTGGCCTTGTATTTTGCAGCTCAAGAGGCATTCCTGATGGCTTGTCACTGTTCTATTCCTGCTGGTTTCCTAAGACAATAGCCCTTGTTTCTGGCATTTCTTTATCTCAGAGATCTCCACTGCAACTTTGACTATCTCCTGACATCTCTAGAGTTTATATTTCCAGGGGCTGCCTGCAGGGTTTCCAACTGTGCTGCACATTACCTGGCCTCCAAGGTCTGCCTTTGAACTCTTGTTGGAAGTTTACTTGACCCCCTACATCCAGCATTCTGCATTCCTGCAGAACCAGCAACTTGTGATTGATTCCAAAGTCTTCTGCCATCTTGAACAGTAGCCTAACCTTCCAGGGCCCTTGCTGCAACAGCCCCTGAAGGTCTGAGTAGCTGAGCACATTGATAAAACTTCCTAGGCTCCATTGTGCAAGAAGGGTACCCCACTGGTCCCTTCTCAAAAGAATTTTAATTTCATTCCCTTGAGCTTGAGATGGAGGTGGTATTTCTTGATCTTGAGATGCCCTCAAGCCACCTTTCTCATCAGTTTTAGGCATTGTTTTTAGCTTTCCTTTAGTGGCAGAATTATCTTTAACAACTGAAATATCCTTACATCTAATTTTAATATTGCCTTTAAAGTCCATGTTTTTAAAATCTTTCTGATCTTTTTCCTCCTGATTATCACAATAAATGTGGTTAAAAGAATTCATGATATATTTGCCACATTCTAAATGCTATGCTGCTTACACATTTCTTCCACAAGAATAAGAAGGTCATTGCTTCTAAAATCAGTCTCAAAGAAAGTCTTCAGACATAGGAATAATGCAGACCTCTTCACAGCCAGAGCATAACACAAATGGCCTACATTCCAACTACCCACTGAATCTACCTATTCTGAGCCCTCTTGAGCCCTGTCTTTACTGATCATGATCCTATATCAATACTGACTCCCATCAGAATCATCCATTAAGCTTCACTTAAAACAGTCTAAAGAATGTGCAGCTTTATCTTACATATTCTTATCCACCTTAACCTCAATATTTTGGGTGGATTATGTGACCTTATAGGGAAAATGACAGAAATATCTCCACCTATTTTTAGCAATTTGTTATTATGTCATTTAAATGGTAAAAGTAACTGCCTCACCCATAGCACTGGGGTGAGAAGTAATTTAGCCCTATTTCCCTTAGAATGGGGTGACTCCTCCTGATTTAACCAAGTTTTAATATTGAGACATTATGTCTCTCTGAGGTTTAGGGTGAAGGTAACCTTCTGAATTTGCAGGTTTCACATCTCATATTAAAACAAACTTAGATGATAATATTCACAGAATCCACCTATACTAAATAAGCACATAAATTATTTTTGGTCATACTTTCTAAAATATTCCAGAACATTTACATTGTACTAGGTATTATAGGAAATCTAGAGATGGTTTAAAGTGCACAGAAGGGTGTTCATAAGTTATATGCCATTTCCTATAAAGAACATTTGCTTCTCTGGGTTTGAATATCTATGAGAATGCTGGTACCCAACCAAGCCAGAAATTAAAAGACAGATTTTTGGTGATCATTTTCCTCTACATAATGTTAGGAGTTCACTAGTCCCAACTACACACTCCAGCATTGCATTCTATCCAGATTATCAATGGATATTGAAGAAAGTTAGTGAAGAGAGCAGGCTTTAAACCCCTCTAGAGTGCCTGAGAGAGGCAGAGTTAAGAAGGAGATTTGGCTTTACAAAGAGGATTGTGTGAAATTCCTGTGATTGGAGTAAGATCTTCACATGCTGAAACTCAAAATTTTTGGCATTAATAAAAATCAAACTGCTTTGGGTCTCCTCACAATTTACCATTTATAAATACACCACCTGCAATTGAGGGACACAGGTCTTTACCTTTATCCCACCTGCCAGGCACAGCCTGGGGACTTCAACTTTCTTCCACCACCTTCTCATTGTTGCTAGCATATTTCTACAGGACTGGAGGTTCCTCACTCTTTAAAAGAGACCACTGACCAGGGGCCAGGTGTAAGAAATATTCTCAGGCTGCAAGACCATGTGCACAGTCAGGGGTGGCTTCCTCCTCCTAAACCCATTCTTACCTCCATCTTTGTACTCATTTTGGCCCAAGCTGGTAGCATAGAAGTGAGCTTCATTGTGCATTCTGACTGGCTGAGGAAATCACCCCCTACTGTAGAGTACGTTGTGGTGCTGTGTGAGTGCACATGATTCTGAGTGGGTGCAGTGAATAGGGGATTCTAGATCAGGGGTGGACACCAAGTGCCTTCTGCACATTGTCCCAGCTGATCTACCTAGAAGCTCAAAGAGTTTCAAAGTTTGCTTGTCATGAGAGTGGATTTCCAGGGCTGGGGGCCATAATCACCACAGAAGTGCAGGCTGCATAGCAAGCAGATTCTCCAAATTCTCTCTGGAACCCTCTGCCCTTTCCCTTCTTCCTGTGCCTTCAGGATCACTTCCACCAGTCCAGAGTCACAGTGCTGGCACTGCCCCTGAGTTCAAAGGACATAAAGATTTAGGAAAAGGAAGATAGGCAGTACATTTCCTGGTAGCTAACCTGAAGAAGTTGCTAGTTGGTTTTAATAAATGACTGCATTTAAACAGAGAAACCTGAGCAATGTTAGGAGTGCAGCAATCACTCATAGGACTCAGAGTACATCGAGCAATGGTGAATGAAGGGAATTTAGGGCAGGACCCAGAAAAGACTGAGCACTGATTGTAGAGGGGCGCTCACCCAGAGGACTCTGAAGACCATGAGCAATGTTGGGGTAGGTGAGATTAAGAGAAAATCCAGAAAAGGATAACAATGATAGACTACCAATGATTGTACTTCAGAGTCAGAGCAGGCTGAGACATGATTGATTTGGGGAATGTTGTAGATGGCACAGAGAACACTGAGCCCTTGTGGGTGAAGGGCATTCGCCCAGAGATCCCAGAGTTTACTGAACACTGCTGAATGAGGGGAGCTCACCCAGAGTAAATGTAGGAGAGAGTACTGTAAGATAAGGGAGACCCCAAAATAAATTTCAGGGAAAACACCTGAACACCTGTGTATGATTGGTGCTCACCACAGAACTCAGATGACAATGTACATTGATTTATGAAGTGACATTAAGGATAGGACCTAGAGAAGACTCAGGAGAGGTGCACTCATACACAGGAACTAGAGAAGTTTGAGCAAAGTTTGCCTTTGAGAACCTGGAACAGGACAGAGAGAAAAGTGAGTGCTCTAAGGTGAGTGATCCTTACAAAAAGAACCAAGGGAAGAATGAGGAAGAAATTGTTAGGGAAAGCAGAAAAAAGAAAGAGAGAAGACTGAGCACTGTTAGGTGAAGGGTGCTCACTCACAGGACCAAAGGAGACTGAGTGAGGACAGGTTAGGCAAATTTAGTTGCTTAAAAAATGAAGACTGAACCATGGTATAAGAGAGCCTATAACTGACAACATCCAGTGGAATCAGAGAGTAAGTGAAAAGTTCTCACCCACAGGACTCAGAGTAACTTGAGAATATGTGGATGAAGGGAGATTTAGGGCAGGACCCAGAGAAGACTGAGCACTAGTGGGAGAGGGGAACTCTCTCCCACTGAAGGACTAAGAGGACCCTTAACAATGGTGCAGGTGTAAAATTAACAGGACCCAGAGAAGACTAACACTGGTGGGATAGGGGTGCTCACCCACAGGACTCAGAATACCCTGAGAAATATTCGAGTACATTTGAAGACTGGACCCAGAAAAGGCTGAGTAATGTTAAGCTATCTAGGGTCACAATCTTGATCCAGAGGAGGTTGAGATAAGATTGGTTACAGAAATTTAGCACACATGACATAGATTGAGCACTGTTGGGTGGGGAGTGCTAAACCAGATGTCCCAGAGTATACTGAGCAGTGCTGCAGGAGGGGCATTCCCCACAGGACACAGGGAAGGCAGAGTACTGCAAGGTAAGGGGTGCTCCAAAACAATATTCAGGGGAAAGTGAGCACCTGTGTTCAAGGGGCCCTCACCACAGGATTCAGATTATCCTGAGCAATGGTGTGTGATGAGATAAAAAGGAGGGGACCCTGAGAAGACTGAGCACTGTCAGGTGAGTGGCACTCACCCACAGAACCCAGAGGAGGATGGGAAGGATTACCTTGGAGAACCTGGAACAATAAAGATGACTGAGCACTCTAAGTTGAAGGGTGTTCACCAATAGGACCCAGAAAGGATTGAGCTTGGAATGGTTAGGGAACTCAGACAAAGGAAACAGAGGATACTGAGATCTTTTATGTGAGGGGAGCTTACCCACAGGACCCAAAGGAGACTTAGTAAAGACAGGTTAGGCAAATGGAGTAGCTTAAACAAAGAAGACAGAACCATATTAGGAGGGGCTAGCACCATGAGTTCCCAGTGAAATCAGAGCACTAATGGGTGAGGGGTGCTCACCAACAGATCTGAGAGTATCCTGAGCAATGATGGATGAGAGGAGATTAGGGCAGGGCCAAAGAGAATACTAAGCAATGGTGGGAGAAGGGTGCTCACCCAGAATATTCAGAAGATGCTAAGCAATGATTATTGAGAGGAGGTTTAGGTCAGAACCCAGAGAAGACAGATCAAAGATAGATGAGTGGTCCTTGACTACAGTATCCAGAGGAGATGGAGTTTTTTTGGGAGAGGATTTCTCACCCACTCAGAGATTTGGACCTTTTCAAGTTTATCCATCGTGCCATTGTATCAATGATCTCAGGTATGGTGGTAATGGTCCTATTTCAAAGGTCTGAAGAACTTTCCCATTATGATGGGAAGTTGTTCTTGGCTGCATTTCACACTGTCCCTTGAATGTTTGCATTATTCATGAGTCAACATTCCTAGGAGGTTTTCTGTCTTGTCAAACAAGAGTAGCCAGTGACCTATCAGAGAATATCCTGAAAATACTAAAATATATGCTTTCCACCCACTGCTCAGAGGAATTTTAGAAATTCTGAACATGTTACATCACTCATAAGAGCTCATCCCCTTGAGTAAATGTGTGGAGTTGGTGGAATGAGGTCTTCAGTGCTATTCCAATCAACATCTATAAAAATTGTCTTATGTTTTCAAGCTTTAGTGAAATCCTGTCTGCATGGAGACACCAATGACCTATTAAGGGTCTTGGATAGAAGACGTATTCTCATCTCTCCAAGTTTCCACAGTCATGTTTGCCTAGATACACAGGTAATGCCAGAGATGGTGTACTGACATTAGTAAGAAAGGGACTCACCCAAAGACCTCACTAATGGAACCAGGTTGCTTAGGACTCATTGGAGAGTGAGCACTCATAGTTGAAATTTGTATACTCATAATATAAAGAAGAAACTGAATACTGTGGAATGGGATGCTCACTCACAGGACACAGATGACACTGAGAAATGGTGTGTGAAAGGAGATTAAGGACAGGACCCAGAGAACACTGAACACTGTCAAGAGAGTAGAATGAGCAAAGAATGGTTAAAGAATGCAGAGAAAAGAAACATAGAAGCCTGAACACTAATAGGTGACTTGCACTCACTCACAAGGTTGAGAATAAACTGAGTAATGACAGGTTAGGTGAATTTAGAGGGTAAAACAAGAGGCTGAGCAATGTTAGGAGAGGGGTTATCACCAAGAAGACCCAGTGGAGTCAGAAATCATTCATGAGGGGCACTCATCCCCAGTACTCAGAGTACCATGAGCAATGATGTGTGATCAGAGATTCAGGGAAGGACCCAGAGAAGACACAGCAAAGGTAGGAGAGGTGTGCTCAACTCTAAGACACAGATGAACCTAAGCAACGGAGGTAGAGGGGAGATTTAGTGCAGGACACAGAGAAGCCTGAATACACTTAGATGATATGTGGTTGACCACAAAGGCCAGAGGAGACTGACCTCTGCTGGAAGAGGGTTATCATCAATATGTCTCACAGTCCTTGAACCCTTTTCAAGAATAATATTCTCAGTTACTTCAGGGGTTGTGGGCAGTGGTGCTTCTTCAAAGTTCTGAAGAATTTCTCCTTGATATTGGGAATGTTTTCCATGGCCACATTTCACACTGATGCTCGAAGGTTTGCATTATTCCTGATCCAGAGGTCCTAGGACATTTCCTCTCTTGTCAAAAGACAGCATCTAGTGACATATCAGAGGAAATTCTTGAAATATGTTTTCCACCAATGTTCAGAAAATTGTCATAAATTCTGGGCATACATCAGCCATAAGAATTTAGCCATTTGAGCAAAGTGAGGAAATGCTGTACAATGAGTGGTGGAACTAGGTTTTTAGTACTTTAGAAATTGACATCCATTGAAATTATCTGTGATTTTTAGGCATCTGTGAGGAGTCTTTCTGCATGGCTATTCTAAAGGCCTATTGCAGTTACTGGAAATAGGAAGTATCCTCATCTCTGAAAGTTTATACAGTCATGTTGACCTGGAAGCACAGATAAGGTCTGAGATGTATTGATATTAGCATGAAAGGAGCTCAACCTGAGTGTTCATTAAGGGAAATAGGACTCAGAGGACTCTGGGCAAAGGTGAGCAAGGGGAAATTTAGGGACGTACAAAGAAAAGACACAGTACTTGTAAGAGAGGGGATCTCTCCCAGAGTACCCTAAAGACCCTGAACAATGGTGATTCAGAGGAGTTTTATGGTAGAACCCAGAGAAGACTGAGCTAAGTTAGATGATGGGTCCTTGACCACAGGATCAAGATGAGAAAGGGCTCTTTTGGGAGAGGGTTTAATGCCTACAAATGTCAGAATTTTGGAATCCATTTCAAGAGTGGTCCTCTGGGCAGTGTCTCAGAATTATGAGGATGGTGAGAATGGTGCTATTTCAAAGGTCTAAAGAAATCGTCCATGATGATTGGAAATTGTCCTTGGTGGCATTTCACACTTTCCTTTGAGGGTGTGCATTGTGCCTGACCCAGGAGTCTTAGAAAGGTTTTTCTCTTGTCAAAGAGAAGAGAAGATCCTGAAAAAACTGTAATATATGATTTGCATCTGCCACCCAGAGAGATGGCAGAAATACTGGCACTTATAAGAGATCAGATAGTTGAAAAATGTTATGGAAATGGTACACTATGAGTGGTGGAATGAGGTCCTCAGTGTTGTGAGAATTTACATCAATTAAAATTGTCTTGTATTTTCATGTATTGATGAGGAATCTATCTGCATGGCAGCACCAAAGGGGTATTGAGTTTTTTGGAAAGGAGTATCCACATCTTTCCAGTTTTCCAAATTCATGTTGGCCTGGACTCAGAAAAGGCCAGAGGTGATGTACTGACATTAGCAGGAAAGGGGCTCACCCAGAGAGTTCACTAAAGAAATTAGGTTGCCTAGGGCTCATTGGAGAGTGAGCACAAGTAGGTGAAATGTGTCCACCCACAATACCCACAGGGGACTGGGAACTAGTGGAACTGATCCACAGGACTCAGAAGACACTGAGAAATGCTCAGGAAGGGAGATTAAGGACAGGAACAGAAAAGATTGAGAACTGGTTTGAGAGGGGTACTCTCCCAGCGGACACAGGAGATGTTGAACAATAGTGTGTGAGAGAGGCTTAAACACTCCTTAGAAGACTAAGAACTCCTAGGTCAAGACTTCTCAACCACAGGGAACAGGAGACTGAGTACTGCTGGCCTGAAGACCTGGCTCACAGGACATTTTCTGTCCTCTATACTCATATGAATGTAGCAATCATTCTTCTTCTGTTGTTCCCTCTTCTGATGTGAACTTGCTGCTGATCTGTGGTCTTATGGAATCTCATATGCCTCCTGTGCTCCCCAGTGTCCTCTCTCCATGGTTGCCTGGGAACAGTGTCCAGAAGTGTGTGGTGCTCTGCCTAGCCTTTCTCCTTAACTCCCATATAGTTTGTTATGTCATAATGAACTAAGAGGAGTTACTGGCACAACTGTTTTGCTACTAAGGACTTAGAGAGTGTGTGGAGCCCTCAGGATTTCCTGTGTCCCCAGTGTAACCTCTCCTTAGACCTAATGACCTCTGCCTCCCTCTTCCTCTCACTCTCCCTCTCCCTCTACCTCTCCCTCTCCCTCTCCCTCTCCCTCAAGTGCAGACACTCTGCTCTTCTGCTTCATAAAATCTCTTGTGTGAGTCCCTGAATCCAGAGTGGTTTTCTGGGTGCTTTCAGAAACTATTGTTTTCTACAGTATTAGATTTCTTTTATATATATTTTATTATTATTTAATGAAGTTTGACACAGAAACATCCAAACATCCACAATTTAGAGCATTATTTTTCTCTATTGAAGTAATTAAATGCAATTTTATTACATTGTTGTCAATTACATTAATATAACTACTAGTTTATGATTGTGTTCTGTTTTTTGTGGATGACTAAAGAATGATATAGTATACACAATTATTGACCTCAGAATAAATGCTAATAATTAAACAGGATACATAAATTAAGGCATAAGGCTATTTCCATATTTTAAAACCAGGTCTAAAGTAAATAACCTATGGTTTTCAAAACTTTATTCAGTGTAGCTCATTTGTATTTTCTATCCCACTAAAATGCAATATACAAATACTTACATGAAAGGATTAAGTAATGGTCCTGATTGAAAAGTTAAACTGTTTTGAATATCAAGAAAGTATCAAAGTCAAAGGAACAAATCAATTGCTCCAAATATCAAAGTGCTATGCTTCTTTACCTTACCAAAAAAAAAAAAAAAAAAAGAATAAACATTTTATTTGCACAAAATTATTTCTGAATCTTTCTCTTGTAGTAAGGAATTCTGTTGTTATCAGGTGATAGGAGGTAGCAAGCTGCTCCCATAGTAGATATCACTGATGATTTTCTCACTATAATTGACTTTTTCTTAACCCATTTTAATGTACCTCAACTTTAATGTGAGGTCTTTATAGGTCCAGAAAAATTTATCAGAGACTGGAACTTGTGTAGTCACTTAGATCTCATTGAAAGATTCAGTGCTGAGCATGATGTCTATTTGAAAAGATTGAATCTCAGGATCTTTGTAGTGAATGTAAAAAGAAAAGCATAGAAAACACTGTACATTTCTGAACCCTATGGTGTGCATTAAACAAAATTAATCTTTTCCACATATTTGGACCATGTGTTCTAACTCAGAAATCAGTAATTTTATGTTTTAGTTAACAGAAGTAGAATATTATCTTTCTTATAGGCAAGGGCATCTTGGATACATCCAGGAACAACCTGACTGTTTGTGGTTCCTCTGACCCAAAGGTGCAAGTGATACAGAGCAGAGACTCCAAGAGATGTGGGCACGTTAGAAACACAGATAAAGTGATTAGATCCAGCAACCAGTGGCACCTGCATATAATTCAAGCCATTGAAGAATCAGAGGCAGGGAATCACAAGTTCAAAGCGAGCCTCCATAACTTAGTGAGGCTGTATGTAAGTAAATTAGCTCTCCAATTTATCCTGGCAAGGATAAATAGAATATAAAAAGGACTGAGGATGTGGTTCAGTGAATAAGCACCACTGGTTACATCCCCAGTACTAGGAATAAATAGATAGATGATAGGTAGATAGATAGATAGATAGATAGATAGATAGATAGATAAAGTGATTTGAATCCAGAGGGAGGGAGGAAATTGATACAATAAAATTTTTCAACATATGCAGAAGGAGGTTTATTTCAAAAAATGAGAAGCTGTGTTCTTAGTTAATCCTCAGAATGGGAAAAAATAAGGAAATATTAATTTTTACTTTGAACACATTTAAATAAATTTATCTAGTGTCATCATTAATATTATAGAATCTAGTAACATATAACTCAGTGAAATAAAGACTATGGATGTTTTGAGTGATAAGTTGTTCACACAAAAATACATACACAATATCCATTCATTATGTTTTTTTTATTTTTAGAACAAAATTAATGGTTTAGTTTCAAATTTGACTTCAGCAATAGCCTGCATTATCTATGTATCTTATGTAAATTCATGAGACTCTAATTTGAGAATATTCCCTACTTCATAATAACATAAATAATAACTTGAAAATTTCTATATACAAAACACATATAACTGCACCTGAATATTTCATTGGCATATTCGCATATGTAAAATTAAGTGACAGCTATTTTCAGTTGTTTAAATAAATTCATCTAAAGTATCCACCAGTATTAGAAATAATTATTTTATAAATTAGCTTCAATATGAAAATAAAAATTATCTAATATATATTTTTATTTTTCTTTAATTCTCAATAGTCTAAAACTTGTATGTTTTATGTTTATATAGTATCATAATTCTCAATATTACATTAATTAATTGTAAACCAAAATCAAAGCAATGCATTTTTTTTCTTTCTGGCATTCTGAGTATCAAACCCAAGGTCTCATGTATACGAGGCAAACACTCTACAACTGAGGTATTTTGCCAAACCCAAAGCAAGCTATTGGGAGTTCATGTAATATTTTTCATAAAGTAGAAGTACCTGGACACTCATTTCAATTTAGACAAAAATTTAAAGAAGATTGTTTAAATTCAGGGTGGGACAGTTAACTAGGAATTGAACACAAACACACTTAACTACTGAGGTAAATCACAGCCCTTTCTATTTTTTATTTAGAGACAGGTCTTGCTAAGTGCTTGGGACTTTGATAAGTTGCTGCTGATGATTTTGAATTTGCCATCCTTCTGTCTTACCCTCCCAATGCTGGGATTATAGACAGGCACTACTACTTCCAGATTATTTAATGTTTTTCAAATTTATTTATTTTTACTTTTTCCTTTTAGATATACATGAGAGTAGAATATATTTTGAAATATTATACATGCATGGAATATAACTTATTCAAATTCCATGATTGCACATGATGTGGATTTTCATTGGAGGCACATTCAGGTATAAACATAAGAAAATTATGTGTGACTTACTCTACTGTCTTGCCTATTCCAGCTTCTTTAATTTTAACCACATGAAATATTTGTGTCAATATGATAGGTTAATGGATCTAGTTATACCACTTCACCTATGATTTTTCTATTCTGTATTTTCTAATATTGTAGACATGTATCTATTTAAATTTAACTCAAATGGAAATCAAAAATACAATTCCTCAGTTGCACTCTCCCACAACTTAAGTGCTGAGTAGCTGAATTTGGTCAGTGAACACTGTATTCACACATATATAGAATGTTTCTTCCATCAATAAAATATAGTGGAGGGTCCTTGTTGATTATTTGTGATTGAAATAATGAGTTGCATTATTTCAAATTATCATCCATTGTTTTCTTTTATTCCAAAACAATAAAGATCTTTAAGGTCCTAATACTTACTTGACCCTGGAATTAACAAACCAGTGCCTTGCCTCATGCAACTTATGTTTGCTGGATGAGAAAGAAATTAGCAAACACACATGAAATGTTTTACAGTAATAAGTGCACTGAAAAAATAGATTAGATAAGGTTATAGAAGTATCTTAGAAAGGTGTATCAGGCCATGCTGAATAATATGAAAAATATATTGGATAGAGGCCTGAATGAAGGCAGGGGGTACTATCAATACCAATACCAATACTCTCATTGCTTTGAGAGTATTCCATATGGACAGAATAATACAAATGTGCTGATAAAACACACTCCTTCTCTGCATGTGGTGGCACATGTGTGCAATACCAGCAGCTAGGGAGGCTGATTTGGGAGCATTACAAGTTCATGACCCTAAGCAAATTAGAGAGACCTTGTCCCAAAATTTTGAAAAGTTGGGATGGTTGGAATGTGTGTAGTTGTTTATAGATATGCATCCTTGGATTTAATCCCTGTTATCAGAAAAATATATATATAAATAAAAAGCACACACACTCCTTAGTGTGTGTCAGGGGAGAATCTCAGGGTAACTAGAAGCAAAGAGCAGTAACAACAGTAAGAGTATGTCTATGCCTTGCCTTTATCTCTTTGTTGGGATTTTGAAGTATATATTAAAATGTAGCAGAATTCAATGGAGTAATTCCGGCATGGGGTGCATGGCATAATATAATTTATTATTAAAGAGAGCACTGGTTGCAGTGTAGAGAGTAGAACAGGGTGGGCCTAGGCATTAATGGAAACAGGCAAAACAACTTCCAGGGCAGGAGTTTAGATCAGAGGTGGCGGTGACCTGGGTATGTATGGTTGCAATGGGAGAGAAAAATTGAATTTCCGTGGAATGACAAAATTTTCCTGTTTTATGTCTCTGCATTTTCTCCAGTCATTGAACATGAAGCAAGTGTTCAAAAACTCACATTATGCTGCAATTTTTATTTCTGTTTAGCTGTGAAGTATTCTATCCTGATTAAAAAATCATACTGAACCCATACTAATTCTCAGAGGTGTTGGATTATTTGAAATTAATTCCAAAGCCTATACTCACCATTTAATGATCATTAACAGGTTTGGGATAAAAGAATGGTCTTCATGCTATTTCTCATGAAAGTATTTCTCTAGTCCTCACATGCTTTATTTGATGAGCATTTTCCTTTGTTCATTATCAAATGAATGCTCCTTGATATCCTTGCTCCACAAATAATGTTACCTTGGATGCATGAACAGATGTCTATTAGGCTGTTTAGTGCTCATCTAATTTCATTTTCTCATATCACATCACAATTTGTTTGGATAAAATGGATTGAATGAGAAATAATACACTAAGAACTAAAGGAAAGATACTATGAGATATTTTATTAACAGGGGACCAGATTAAGGAATTAGAGTCAGATATTCTAAGAATGTTAAAATAATACTAGCATATTGCATCTCTATTATCCTATAGAGGAGAGTGAGGAGCATAGAAGGGAAATATTCTAGCTGAACTTCTCCTTTGATATGTTTTCTCTTCAAGAGGGTGAATGTGTTATAAATATCTAAACAAGTATTTTAGTATTATATATAAATACATTGAATAGATTAATTCATGACAGGAAGACTCTAACAACCATAATTTTATCACCTTTTTGTTACACTTGTTATGAAAGCCTGTTTCACAATACATATAGCTGGTATCCTTTCGAGCAACTCTAAGGAAATCCCTTCCTATTTTCTACTAAACTACCACTCAACCCCTATGATTATGTTCTCATACAGCAAGAAGTTTTTGTATTCATATAATGGTTTCAAACGCAATAATAAATGCTACCAATTTTTTAATAACTTCAAATTTATTACTTTATAGAGAAAATATTTGAGATAATATTATGAAGTGATTAGGAAACAGAACAAGGTTGACACTCTAAAAATTTCCACTTTGTAAGTTCAATGTTCTACTTGAATGTTCTGCTTATAAAAGAAAAACCATTGAGTTTATCAGGTAAGTAAGTACTTACCTGGAACAAAAGTACCAGATCATACAAAAGGCTTTCATTCATAAACTGTTCTTCAGTATTATCAAAACTAAATAGTAACATTTCCTGAGTATAATTTTGGTGCTATTCTTAAATTGATAAGACACCTAGATATTTTTACTGTTTTCTATTTCATTACTGTTTTGTTTTGTTTTTCATAGTATTTAATAATGTGAGATGTAGACTTTACTCAATTGGTTAGATTCCATGAAAACTGGCTATGTATTTGTTATTTAAGAATAAAGCATAGCATGTATGAGTCAACAACTCATTTTTCAGTGTTATAATCTATATAATTTTCATTTCAATATTGTGTATCAGAAAAATATAAGCCCAACAAGCAATAGGTATTTATCAAATATCTTTCTAATATTTTTTCTCTGTTTCTCAAACTATTTCCACATTTGAAATAACTTATATATTTTTATCACTATCCCCTCACTTTATGTGCATTTCTCGAATGCATCCTTGCAAAGACAATTTTCTATTCAAGATGGCTTCAGAGAAAGTGGGAACGATAAGTGCACTACTTTCTTGTGCTTCACTGCTTTCAGCACAAAACCAATGCCTTTGTGTCTATGGATTCTATTCCTCCTAATCATGTAAATGGGACATAAACTTTTTTATACAATGCCCATTTTGTTGTTTCTCCAGTATTTCAGAAACAAAACAACACTTAAAAACCTTCTCAAGGGTTTCAACATCAATCCTCTTCTTTTATTCTGTAAGAATTTAATCTCCAAAATTCCCCTTTTGTCTCAAAATGAAATGAAGACACTTCATCCTCCTTATTTGAAACACTTATTTTCTCCATTGAATGCAAACTGTCTCTTTGTCAGAGAAACTTATATATTCTCTTTCTACTTAAGTTCTATTCATATGGACCATGCTGTCATACACTGCTCCCAGGTCTGTGCTACTGATGTTTACTTTTCCAAGAAATATGGGTTTTAACTTTTAAATAATATTGAAATTACCTTCATGTAATTTAACATCCTGGGAGTAGTCTCTTCCATTACAGCATTTGTGCATATGCTGAATGTCCTCCTTCCCACATCAAAACTTCTCAGGGTTTTACAAGTATTGTCAGTATTATAAATAAAATGATATTTATATGAAGTCAAGATACTACTATATGTAGATAAACTAAGCATTTTACATAAAATAGCCTTGCTCATTCTTCTTCCCAATTTTACATAGCTACTCCTCTCTTTATATTTTAAAAGAGCAAATAGTCTTAAAATTTTAATTGCTCAGGTTCACAGAGCTACAAATTGCTATATGTGTTCTAATTTTTCCAGTGTAGTTCATCTAATATGTACTTTTTTTTTGTTTTAGTCAAGCATTTTACTTGCACTTAAAGTTGTATCTGTTTTTGATACTTTGCATATTCAAGGAAAGCTGCTCAATTTGAAAGTGAAGAAACTTATGGTAACATATCAGTATGTTAGTCATCAAAGAATAGATGTGAAAAATATTATTAAACAATTTACTATATCAGCAGAAATGAATTGTAAGTAGAATAAATGTCAGGAGACTTGTGAATTCAAAACTACATTGATCAGAAATGTAACCAGACAATTATGAGAGCACAGAACTGCATCAAAAGAGCACCAACTATCATGTGAGGTGGATAATGTGTCAAATGAGCCTAACACAGAAAACGCAGTAGAAAAGACCCTGAGTGGGCATTAAAGAATGCCTATACATAGGTTACTTTTCTGAATAAATCTATTTAATTTGTAAGACACTAAATCTACAAGAGAATGATAGTTAAATCATTGCAGTGCATCCTAATGTGCCAGAAAATAATATGGAAAAAATCATGCATGTATCACTATTGAAAGGTAGGCAATTCATGTGAACTAATATAAGATTCTAAAAATAGCATTGAAACAATATCAGAGATGTCTTAAAATTAATTTTTGGATAGAAAACCAGAAACTGTATGTTGACAAACTAGACAATATGTAATATTCCCCCTACATGCTTGAATTTCTCAATTTCTGAGTTACATAAAGTAATTTCAATATATAAAAAATTAGAACTGGGGGCTGGGGATTTAGCTCAGTTGGTAGAGTGCCTGCCTCGCATGCACAAGGCCCTGGGTTCAATCCCCAGCACCTCCCAAAAAAAATTAGAATGATATTCACTTTATTTGCTTAATTTTTTGGTGGTGGGGAGATGGATTGATTTCTAAGAAGGAACTGGGATTAACAAGTATAGGCAAATTATATTGGATAATACTTCTTTAATTCAAGACAATAATTATTGTAAATTATGTACTAAAATCTCCTATTTGGGAAATTAAAGAGAATATCTGCATATAATAAAGTAATGAAGTGACCAGTGGGTAAAAAACATACACACACACACACACACAAACAGTTATTAACAGGTCAAAAATATCATACTTCAAAAACATCAGCTACATTGAAGAGTGAAAAGTTGTAAAATAAATATATTTCTTTAGCGAACTACAAAATATAATAAATATACTTAGAATGGATTTTAAGTTAATGATTTAAAAAAATTCTTAAAAAGACTCCAGTTTGCCAAATATTTGTGGCAAAATAATATCATCATTGCTTTTCCTTTTTAATATACAATAAAGAACATGTCACATTTAAATATCAAAGGAAAAGTTTTTCAGTAGAATTTATTTAGGTGTATATCTTGAGGATCAAATTTTTTTTTTTTTTTTTTTTTTTTTTGTGGTGCTGGGGATTGAATCCAGGGTCTTTTGCTTGGAAGGCAAGCGCTCTACCAACTGAGCTATCTCCCCAGCCCTTAAGGATCAATTTTGATAAATTTTAGATTGGTTATCTATCCAAACTGGTTACTTTTCTCCTTTTACTTCAGTTAAAAAAAAAATTAATCAAAGAGATCTTGACCCTTACTTCAGAGGGTTAACAGAGTTTTCACTCTCATTAGTCTTGTACATGCTAACATTCTGCACAGTGTCTGTAAACAGAAATCCACTCAATAATGGTGATTTTCTGGAAATCACGGGCTAGCTGTTTCTGTTTGCTATATAAACAGTGTTTGTTAACAGTAATTGGTATAGTTTCTGAAACAGTGAATTTTATGAGCAAGAAATATGCCTATGGCATAAGTGTTTCTTATAGGGGACTTTGAAGATAACACGAAAAAGTAAAATTTAGAGGAAAAATTTGCTTTGTAACCATCTATTGCCATTAGCGAATATGGGATATAGTTGGGCCAGGCTAATTAGACAAAGAACAATATAATATATTTAACCAAGAATATAAATGATACTTTAATATTCTTTTAGAAAATAACTTTCCAGTTCATTTCTTCTATCATTCCTAAGGATGATATTTTCTATACTTTCTTGGCTTCAGAAGGCATTATATTTGAATGATTTACTTATTTGTAATCATGTTTTATAATACTAAGTTTTCAGATCACACGCAGCATTTCCTACAGAGTAGTTGTAATAATAGTAATAGTAATAATAATAATAAACAGATATATCCCTAAGTTGAAAGCAAACTACTTATTCCCTTCTAACAATTACCTTGGATAATTCAATTGTCTCATTTTCTCAGTAGGAAAAAATATTTCAAAGAGGATTATTAACTAACTTTTGCATGTGGATCTGTCAATGGATGCCAACTGAAACCCCAACTAAATTGTAAATGCTGTAAGAGAAGGGCTTAGTCTTGCTAGAGAGAAAAACTATTTCTTTGTTTTTTATAATAGTTTTGAGTTCCTATTTATGATTTCTGAGAAGAAATAAACAAAGAAAAGAATTCATAATAATTTGAAATATTTTAGAAAATTAATGATCTTATGAAACTCTCTTGTGGATATTTATTATGTCAATTATTTTTTATTTTTCATGTGTATAGAATTAAAATATGTAATACTTATGTTTCACATTTACCTTCTCCTTGTCATTTTTTATACATAAATTTATCTCAATTCACCACAAATTATTTTTTTCAACCAGGAATTGAACCCAGCAATGATTAAACACGTCCACAGATCTTCTTATATTTTATTTTGAATCAGGTTCTTGCTGAGCTGTTTAGGGCATTGCTAAATTGCTGTTAATATATATTGCTAATTTTCATAATGTTTCCTTTAGACTCAATAAACTGAAGGTGAAAATATTATTAGAGACTCATTAGTATATTCTACACATTATGTGTTGACTGGACGACATCAACAGAGAGACTCTGAGAGAAGCAGGCAACTGTAACGGACCCTATGCTCCATGATTAAGTGTTGAACTCAACAGATATATATCCCCTTGACCCCCACTGCTTGCAGCTTCTCATGTTCACCATCAATAAAATTTCTTTTAAAAAGAGGAGTCCATTACCCCTAAAATGATTCTCAGTCTTAAGTACCTGCTCCTCTTATCCCCTTGAATGTATATCTGACTCTTATTTACATTTCTATATAATCTCCTTGTTTTCCTAAATAAATATTTGTGCTTCTTCTCATATGCCCTGAAATTCCTTTCTATTATGTAAGTCAAGAAGCTGCCAGGGCCAAGTTGAGATTGCCATTTCCCTTCTGAGTGAACTTCTTAGATCCTATTCAGTGATACCATGAAGGAAGCCCATTATGACTTTTTTTGAAGGGCTCAATTTCTTTGTTTCTTTTGCAAACATTTATTTCCCTTCTTATTTTTTGAGAATTGCCTGCTTATCTTCTTTGCTTATTTCTGTAGGAGTCATTCATTTATTTTTCTTATTGAAGGAAAGGTACTTATATAAATGTTAATATTTTCCATGTTTTTCCTATAGTTTCATAAAGATTATTTTTTTATTCCATTAAGTCCTAAGTATTCAATTCTGTGAACAAACTAATTACATATTCTCTCAAAGTTACCACAAGTAGTATGTTTGTTGAACAATTTAAGTTTTTATAGGTGTTCCACATCTGGAGTGATGGAACAGAATGAATCAATTTACAAATAGGTGGCTTTATTAATGTTTTATAAAGCAGAATGTTTTTTTCTTAAAAATAAATTTATAAATCTATCATTTAGAAAAATTTTCTTTTTATCTCATGAGACATAAGAAGAATGAAGATGGAAAGGAAGGAATGACACAGTAGAGTGAGGTTTATCATGCTTATAAAAAATTTCTAACGATCATGAAGGGATTATTTAGTGACTGTCAAATTTTAACTTACATAGCAATCACTTGGAGATTTTTTTAAGGTACAGACTAGATTCAGTACGTCCACATCAAGCCTGAAAATATGCATTCAGTTCTGCTTCCAGGTGAGTTGGATGGTTCATGGACTACAACAGGAATACCTGGGCTCTACATTGTAACATGTGGAAAAATATTAGTGAGTTCAGTAATTATTCTAATTCCATGTTATCATTTATTTGCAAACCCTCTCTTCTCTAATTAAGTTTATTATTCTTGACATCTTATTCTGGAAAGTAGGAGACAACCACAGCTCATTTTTAAAAGAAAAATGCATCAGTGTTCATGAAGTAACAGCCTTCTACCTAATGTCTTTTAGAATATATTCCTTCTTATTTTTGATATTGAGGATTGAACTGATGGGTAATCAACCCTTGAGCTACATCACCAGCCCCTTTTATTGTAATTTTGAGATAGTATCTAAGTTTGTTTCATAGGGACTCATTTAGTTGCTGAGGCTGGTCTTGAACTTGCTGTCCTCCAGTGTCAGTCCTTCAAATCTCTGGGATTATAGGCAGGCATCACACTTCCTGGCATATGGCCCAGAATTTTTAAAGGTAAATGTACATGTTTAGAATATTCAGTTTTTTTTTCTTTTTCTTTTTTCACACTTCATTTTGATTCATTATACACAAGTGGATATAACTTTACATTTCTATAGTACACAATGTAGATTCACATCATTTGTGTAATCATGTATGTACGCAGGGTAATGATGTCTGTCTTAGTTCACTCTCTTTCTTTTCCCCACCCACTACCATCCCATTTCCTTTTTCACAATCTAAAGTTTCTCCATTCTTCTCTTGCACCCCAAAACCCTCTGTTATGTATCATCATGCATTTATCAGAGAAAATATTCAGCTTTTATATGGGGGGGCACTTTTAATTTTACTTTCCATTATATTATTCAATTCCATCATTTTATTTGCAAATTCCATAATTTTATTCTCACTTATAACTAAGTAATATTCCACTGCATATATATACCACAGTTTGTTTATTCATTAATCTATTGAAAGGCAACTAGGTTGGTTACACAATATAACTATTGTGAAAAGAGCAGCTATAAACTTTGCTCTGGTGTGCCACTGTCATATGCTGATCTTAAGTCTTTTGGGTATAAACTGAGAAGTGGGATAGCTGGTTCAAATTCTGGGCCCATTCCAAGCTTTCTGAGCAATCTCTGTGCTGCTTTCCAGAGTGAATGCACCAATTTGCAACTCCACCAGCAATGTATGAGTATGCCTTTTTCCACACATCCACACTAACACATACTGCTTGTGTTCTTGAAAATAGCCATTTTAACTGGAGTGAAGTAAAATCATTGCATTTCTCAAATTACTAGAGATGATGAACACTTTTTCATATATTTGTTAATCACCTGTATATCTTCTTCTATGAAGCCAACTTATTGATTGAGTTCTTTGTGTTTTTGTTGTAAATTTTTTTAATTTCTCCATAAATTTTGGAGATTAGTGCTCTATCTGAAGTGCCTGTGGAAAAGATTTTCTCCCATTCCATAGATTTTCACATTCTTGTTTTTGCTGAGAAAGAGTGTTATAGTTTAAATCCATTCCATATATTGATTCTTGCTATTATTTCTTTCTCTCTGGGAGCATTGTAGGAAGTCTGATCCTAATCTAACATGATGGAGATTTGGGTCTACTTATTCTTGTATTTGGCTCAGGATCCTGAGGACTGACTGGTCACTGTTGGATCAGGAGTCCTGAAAACCAGAATATTCACTTTTGAAAAAACAGAATTGGATATATAAAATGAGTAAAATCACAATAAGTACAAAATTTTATAAGCTAGAGAATGTCTTATATATCACCAAAATCAATAAAATGCAGTTTGCATAAGTGCCAGAAATACCCCATAATACTTTTATCTTAATTTTAAAATATTTCCATTTTACATAATATATTTATATTTTACATAAAATGTTCACTTTTTGAAGTAATATTCAGCAGGATAAAAATAAGATGAAAGATTAGTCTTTTGTGTAGAAAAAGTCCAGCCCTCTCTAGCTTTTCTTCCCAGCATTATAAAGGGGTTTCTCTAATATTTTCATTTCTTTTCTTTTCTTTTCTTTTCTTTTCTTTTCTTTTCTTTTCTTCCTTCAATAACAGCTGTAGTCTAAACATTCCTCATGATAGTAATCTGATGGGTCTTGTAAAAGGCAACATAGCCAGTTGGGAAAAATTGTCTTGGAGCAGAACAAGGGAGATTTGGATTCTCATTCTGGTTTCAACACAGTTGGTTTTCATATTTTAAAATTTCCTGGCCTTGTTTCTTTGAATGAAGAATGGAGACAATAATAGAGCTTTACTTCCCCAGGATGATAGTGGAATAAAATTTTCCCAGAGGTATCTCCAGACATTTTTTTTTAGTGGCAGTGATGTCATTGATCTCTTATAACTTATCATATACTAATGTATTTTTCCAGAGATTTGAAACCAGTGCCTCACACATGCTAGGCAAGTGCTCTACAACTGAGCTATAACCCCAGCCCTTATCCTATAATTTTTATTGTTGTTTCTTTACCTAACCATTTTGAACCAGTAGTTAATTACAGCTAGGCCTTGGGGAAATACAATTGGAATGTCCATCTCTGTTCTACCTTCAATGAGTTCAGTGGCCCCAGGCAACACTGTGCTTCTGCAAACCTGTCCTGATCAAGAAAAAGGTGGGAGAACGCATTCTCAATGACCCCTTTCAGCTCTTCTAGCTCACACATTTGACTTTAAGGAATTGTCAGTTCCCTGAACCAGCTTCTTTTATTTTAGTAAAGAATTAACCTATGATGGAGAACCAGTCATGTCTATTTGTGGATTTTGGAACCAGTTCCATTACTTTACAGTTACAGCTTACTGGAGTTGTTGAACTTTTTTTTAATCATAAAAATCTGTGTCTAAACAGAACAGAGAGAAGCTTGATTCCAATTGAAAATCTGAATTTCTAACTGAGTTAATTTCAGTATTTAAAAATTCAAATACTATTCAAATATTTTTTCATAATGTTCACTTTTTAGGCTTTTCATAATCATTGTCATTTAATGCCTGGTTTGGGTCCACTATTTAGTCACATTTCAAGTTAGTTTCTGTTATGTTATAGGTAAGGATTACAGATAACCTAATCTTAAATGGACACTTTCTAGTTTATTTATCTACTTTGGAAAATTCCTGTTTCATGTATAGGTTTGGTGCCATGGGAATGGTTCCTACTGATTTTTTTTAAAGAACACAAAATATTTCCTTTAATCACTGTTCTAAACTGTACTATACAAATTACTTTGTTGTATCTGCAGGTAGTTCCGCAGTGATGTGATTCCTGAAGAATTTTTGCAAGGATTTCTTTCATTGTTACCATCAATTTAGTAAAACATAAAGCAGCTTATTATGTTCCAGGTTCCACAAGCCTCATCACCTCATTCTATATTTGTATTACAGTACATTTTGTGATTCATCAAAAATTGTGACTATCCTCACAAAGGTGCTACAAAATTGTTCCTTTGTTGTTTGAGCTCACCACCAGTGAGCTTTCAAAATATTAGATTTTTAAATGTTAATTATGGTTCCAGTTATTTAGAGAAACCCAAATCCTATAGATACAGTAAATATATCAGGTTGATGTTACTTTTCTGTAGGAAAAATCAGGGCTAATCTTTTGAAATAACAATATCCTCACCTAGAAAGTACAGCAGTTTGAATGCTACAGACTGGTGAATTTCCATTTCAGATTTGTGTTAGGGAGGAAAAAAATGTATGAATATCTAAGTGACTTCAAAGTTCAAAAAATGCTCTTTAGAATGTTTTCTTTTATGAATGTTTTTTGTCTTAGTGTGGCTTAGTTTATGCTTATAAAAGTGTTACTTGGCCATCACATTTACTTAATTTCAATTGACCAGAGATTCTAAGGCAATTCTTATACAATTGAAATCTAAAATGAAAAAGTTATATGAATATGTTTTTATATTTTGCCTACTTGTGAAAAATAATGAAATTTCACTATTTTTGATACTAATTTTTGTCTTTCAAACATTTTCTCTTAATAAAAATATATTAATCATTTACATAAAACTAAAGGCAAAAGAAGGCACAGCTGGTTATATTGTGTATACAAGCACAGATCAGCATATGCAGAATTAAAGAGAAAAAAGGTTCACAACCTTAGTTGCAATAAAAATATTAAAAAAGTTTATTCACTGTCAACAGTGTTCAGCACTTAAGAGCTAAGAGCTTATTAAAGCAAAAATGTTAAAATTCACTTAATGCAACAAGAATTTTCATATATACTTAAGTATATAAAAATCAGTTTTAATAATGCTAAAATAAATGTAGACTATCCATGTTATGAAAAGTGCAAACCAAATGGACAGAGGGTTTCACAATGTTCTTCTCATGACACAAGTAAACTAGGCCAGGGGGATAAATTTGATCAGTTAATGCACCCTTAATTGCACCCTTAATTGATGTCAGACATCATCAGGATTTCTGAGAGCTCTAAGAAAGCAGTACTGGAGAAGCAGCTCTTTCTAGACTGTTGATTGGATTATTTGTATTCTTGGTGTAAAATTTTTTGAGTTCTTTATATATTCTGGAAATTACTGCTCTATCTGAAGTATGAGTGGCAAAAATATTCTCCCACTCTGTAAGCTCTCTGTTCACATTACTGATAGTTTTCTTTGCTGAGAGAAAGCTTTTTGTTTGAATCTATCCCAGTGGTTGATTCTTGTTTTTATTTCTTGTGCTATGGGAGTCCTGTTAAGGAAGTCTGATCCTAAGCCAACAAGTTGAAGATTTGGACCTACTGTTTCTTCTAAAAGTTTCTGGGTCTTTGGTCTGTAAATCAGTAATTTCTAATACTGTATTTTACAATTTGTCATCAGTTTTTCAGAGCACTATGTAGATTTTCTCCGTAAACTAAAAATGAGCATTGTTTATCTTGAAGTATTTAGAAGTATCTCTTTTAGAGTCAAAAAAAATTTTAAATATTTTATTGGTTCTATTTAGTTATACTTGACAGCAGAATGCATTTAGATTCATTGTGCACAAATAGTCTTTTTTGTTTGTTTGTTTTAGTTGTTAGTGGAGCTTTATTTGTTCATATGTGGTGCTGAGAAACAAATCCAGTGCCCATACATGCTACAAAGCCCTCTACAACTGAGCTATAACCCCAAACTCTGAAAAAAAATTGTTGATAAATAATATCAAACTCATTAGAAAGATGACTCAAAAGAAAAAAAAAGTATAAAGTTAATTTCTATATTGCTACCAAATAAGATGATAAATAGTAGGATAAAAAGGGGTAGATTTGTCTTTATCAACCAATGGGGTTAGACTTGTTGATAACCCTTTGGGGTAGATGAATCAAAATAGACTTTTCAGGGTATATTAGTCCATATCAACTCATTGAGAGAGATTGTTCGACATTGACACTTCTTGTTAAATTCATCAATATCAACCCATCTGTGTAGATTCATTAAAATTGACTCATCGGCATAAATTCATCAATAGTGACACTTCAGTATAGATTGTTTGATATTCATGAGTTTATTGATTTGATGATATAGGTTCATTGATATAGAATTTCCAGTAGAGCCATCAATACTGAATCACCTATGTAGATTCATTGGTGTAGATTTATCAATTTTGATACATCACTGTAGACTCATCAAATTTGACTAAAAGGTTAGATTTTCTAATATTTAATTATCAGTCTAGACTCATCAATTTTGGCTCTTCAGGGTAGATTTGTCAGTATTGACATTTTAAGATAGATTCCTCAACATTGTTCCATCAGATTAGATTTATTGATATTGACTAGACTGGGTAGATTTGTTGATATCAACTCATCAGTGTAGATATGTTGATATTGATATGCCAATATTGACTGATGTAGATTTATAGACATTGACTCATCGATGTTGATGCATGAACATTGATTCATTGATGTAGATTCACTGATGTGAAACTATCAGTGCATATTTGTCAATTTTGACCCATTGGGCTGGATTCATTGATATTGACTTGAAGATATAGATTTATTGATATCCAATTGATGGTGTTGACTCATTAATATTGATTCCTCAGATAGATTTATTAATATTGACTCATCAGTGTAACTTCATCAGCAGCAATCACCCAGGGTAGATTTATAGATTCCAAATCAATGGTAGATTCATTGATATCATATCATCCCATCAGTATAGATTAGTTGATATTGACTTGAAGGCATGTATTCATCAATGTGAACCCTTCAGCGTAGATCAGTTGATATAGGTCCAATGGGGGTATATTCATAAATATTAACTCAACAGGATAGATTTGTCAATATCGACATGTAGGGTAGATTTGTTGATATCAACCATAGGGGTAGATTCACACTGACCTTGTCAGTGTGCATTTGCTAACACTACTTAATGGGGTAGATTTGGTGATATCTACTCACTGGTGTTGATTTGTTGATATCTGCTCATTATTGTAGACTCATCAATATCAACCCAAGGGGTAGATTGATCAGTATCAACCCATTAGTGTGGATTCATTAATATCTAGTTGTTGGTGTAGATGAATTGTTATCAACCCTTGGGGTAGATTCATCAATATTAAGCAGTCATGGTATATTTATTGGTGTTCATGTGACAATATTGAATTGTCAATTTAGATTCCTTGATATTGACCTGAAAATGTACATTTTTCAATATCAACTCTTCTGGGGGTATTCATCAATATCAACCCATTGGTGTGGATTTGATAATATCTCTCCAATGGGGAAGATTCATTGATATTTAATCATCAGGATACATTCATCCATATCAACCCTTTGGGGTAGTAGCACGAGTACTGGAACTGGTGAAACATTTACTCTCATTTTCACCACTGTATATTCTCCATCCTTAGGTATTTTCAAAGGAATTTCTTCCTTTCTAGTATGAGTTAACTTTTCAGTAATTGGACTCTGAGTAAAGACAGTAGTAGAAAACAACAGACAATAGACAAGAAACTCCAGAAAGATAAAACAAAACCAACTGATTTAGAACCAAAACTGAATTCACAAAAATACCCTGGAGCTCAGAAGCAGAGACTTTGAAACATGATACAGTATAAAATATTACACAACTGAATCAGATTAGAATCAGCTCAGATATGAAAAAATTCTGGGATAACATGAAGTGCTCAGGAGACTTTTTGAAAGTACAATATGTACATATGGGATCTTTTTTAATTTTTTCTTACTGTGAATATCTGGAAAGAATAAAAAATGTATGGAAATTAGTGAATTTCCTGACATTCTCAGGCCTGGTGCACCTGGCCCATCCAGACTTGACTTTCTTTCTTTCTTTCTTTCTTTCTTTCTTTCTTTCTTTCTTTCTTTCTTTCTTTCTTTCTTTCTTTCTTTCTTTCTTTCTTTCTTTCTTCCTGTCTTTCATTCTTTCTTTTTTATTCTTTCTTTATCATCCTTTCTTTAGATTTTAATGTGGAACTAACTCAAAGAACAGAATTACAGAGTATAGAAAAAGAAATCAATCTTTTAAGACCTACAGAAACTTCGATTTAAAAGTGACCTCATATTTCCTCTACTTTTGAATCAGTTTTGGCATTAACTGATGGAGATTTTATTACAGATGTATATCAGGCAGGTAGCAAAAAATAAGGGTATATACCATTTTGAAAATGACACTCAGAAAACTTATACAGAGTACAGTTTGACCATTTTCCTTCATTTTTGTAAAACAAGTTTTTCAATAAGATAGGGTAATAATTTATGTTTTTCTTCAGAGACCATTTTCTTCCATTCCTTGGCTGACAATAAAGCCAGTCTCAGGTGCAGAATAAACCTAGGATTTGTTCCTTAAAGTTTGGGGAGTGTTTCCAGAGAATTGTAACCTTGCAGCCAATCTATGAGGCAGAAGGAAGACTAGGGATGTCTCCTAATATTCCCTGTGTCCTGTGAACCAGAGTGTGGAGATAACAGAGAATGGGAAAGAAGTGACTGAGATTGAAGGTCTCTGATGAACTCATGGCTCTGGCATGCCTAGTGCTTTGGAATGTTTCTGTGAAAGGGCAGAGGATGCTTAGCTGCTGTGGAAATGCCCTTTATGAGCAGGCTCTCTGCAAGAGCCCTATCAGCTCTGATCTTTTTTTTTTTTTTTTTTTTGGAGTACTGAGGATTTGAACCCAGGGCCTTATGCTTGCAAGGCAAGCACTCTATCAACTGAGCTATATCCCCAGTACCAGTTCTGATCTTGAGCTCAAGCACACAGCTCCTGGGAAGGAAGGAATTCTTATGCTAGACAACCACTGTGTTTCACAAGCTCCATTTCTCCAGTTCCTGCCTACATTTTAGTAATTTTTTTAACACTGGGCTTTCTTGAGAGCTACACATATCTCCTAACATTGCACTTTGCAACTGTGGCTTGCAACTACAGAAAAGCAACATATGATATCCTAGTTTCTGTAACTTTCTTGAATACAAAGAATAATGTTTCCATATTCTTTAACCTGATAATGAGACATATATAAATAAAGATTGTTGGCATAACTATTTAGATCTGAATCTCCATCAAAGAGCAAAGCACCACCTGATTCCAGCTTAATCTTCAAAGTCTGTGTCTGTGAATATTTTCCAATTCCCCTGCACCCCTGGCTGGACCTGAGGGTTTGGTTGCACTGGTTAAGACAGTTGGCCCATATGAATTCAAACATAAGGCAACTTTCTTCAGTCATTAGAATAAAGGACACTCCTGGAGGTGCACCTTAGAAGTCAAAAAAATCCTCAAAAGTAAAGTGTTTGGGGAAGTAAGTCAGAGTCAGGTATAAATTATGGAAAATACAGGATCCAAAGAAACGGATCATTATGTATCTGTCCTTAGAGATCTGCATAGGAAGAGTGATAGTGCAGTTAGAGAAGCACAACTGTTAGAATTTATAAACTTTACTACTAAAACTCTTTCCCACCATTGGTGCAGTTTCAAAATGGCTTTAACAAGACTCCCTTGCTTAGAAAACTAGCAGAAAATGTCATAAGAATGCCCTAAATGTTGCTTTTATTGTGTAGTCAGGGCTGAGGATTCACTATGTTGTGGTTAGTCAATGCCAGAAACATTCTGATTCAGTGTATATACACATAGTTAAAAACTGCATCTTTGGAGCATGTGCATTTATCTTTATATATTGTGTTTTCAGTGTGCCTTCTTTGTACTTTATGTAAACGGTCCTATGAAAAGGTCTATGGCTGTGTTTATATCACTTTTTTCTCCATTGTGTCTAAAAGTCTTGACCAGACCATTTATAAAGAAAATTTTATTTGAGAGTTCACATTTTCAAAGACCTCAGTCCATAGAAAGCAGGCCCATTCTTTGGGCATTGAGATGAGATTAAATATCATCGCAGAAGTGTGTGGTGCAGGGAAGTGGCTAATATGAATGAAGCACAGACACTCACTCACCAGATACACAATTTATGCCACAAACACATGGCTCAAATGAAACAACTCCTCCAGTAACAAACTTTCTCCCTTCAATTATTACTAAGTTAATCCGATTAGGGGATCAATTTATCAATTGGTTTGGAATATAAGGAGGACTTTCTGAATTGTTTGGGTGTGTTTTCAAAGAAGTGTGGAGGAAGTGTCCCTAAAGTGAGTATGTAGAACACAGTACTTTCAAGTGTGTAGGAAGGTCTATTGATGTAATTAAGGAGGGATTACTTAGATGTGTATGGAAGTGTGTTTGTGGTAAGTATGAAAGGTTGCCTGAGATGGAAAAATGGCTTCTTTTCATTGTGTAATGAGGTCTCTTTAAGGCATGCATAAAGTCCTCCTAAAGGGTTTGGGAGGGCTTCTTTATATATGTGGGAGGGTCCACTGTTGTTAGTTGGAAAGGTTTAGAGAGGTTCATACCATATGAGTAAGTAGAACACCAAGTTGTGATGGGAAATTTCTTTGAAAATAGTAGAGGGAATCTCTGTGGTGTTTTTGGAGGCCAGTCAAAAAAGAATCATGAAAACTTTTAGGTGTATAGGTATAACCTTTAGAAGTATGTAGGGAGGGCTCTTTCATGAGCATTGAGGTCGATCTGAGATGTTTGGTTAGGGTTTGCTGAGGTGTATACATAGGACTTGAAAATGAGTATGCTGTGTACTCACTTAGCTCTGTAGGGTTTTCTCTCTTAAATGTGTAGGTGCAGATCACAATATGAGTAGAGAAGTCTTTTTTAAATATCAACAATGCACTCTGATGTTTACAGGGTGGGTTCCTTGATATTTGTAGTGAGTGTCCTCTGGTCTATGTATGTGAACTTGATGAGGTATTTAGGAGGATTTCACAATGTTTGTAAGAGTGCTCTTTATGTTTCTGGGAAGGACCTCTGAGGTGATTTGGGATGGCTTACAGAGTTACACAGGTATGGAGCTCCATGTATGATAGAAAGATCAGTGTATTGTCTCCAGAGGGCTGTTTGATGTGAGTAGTGAAATTTAATTAAATTGAAAGGAGAGGAAAAACCGATGTGGATGGGAGGGCACTATGAATTGAGGGTTATAGTTGAGCATAGAGTATGTGTTAGGTTCAGGATCAGAATTAGCATTTCTGGTCTACAGGAAAAGTCTTTGTTGTCATTTGAAAGGTTTCACTGTGGTGTGTATTGAGTTCTCTAAAAAGTGCATAAATAGATCCTCTGGTACTTAGAGTAGGCTTGTCAAGGAGCATAGTTAGTAGAGAAGGCTTCTAAAACCGTATAATTTGTACACACTGAGGTATGTTGGAAGACTCAGTGTGGTGTGTAAGGGCTGCTATCGAGTTGAGCAGGGGGACTTTCTTTAATGTGTATGGAGGGTAGTCTAATTGTTTTATGAATGGCTTTCAGACTTGTATTTTGTGAGATGAGGAAAGAGGGTTATATGAGGAATGTAGCAGAGTTCTGTTATGTGTGTCAGAGGTCTCTTATATGTGTGTGGGAGGGCATTTTTGGGGATTATACTCTGGGGTGTATAAGGAGGGCTTTCTGAGTTGTTTAGGGTTTGCTCAATGAAGTGTGGAGGGTGTGTCCCTAAGGTGTGTATGAATGAGATTTAGAGTGTGTAGGAAGTGTTCTTAATGTGAGTAGGGAGGAAATTCTTAGAAGTATAGGGAGGTATGTTTGAGGCATATAGGAAATTTCTCCGGGATGTGAAAGTGGATTCTTTTCATTGGGGAAGGAGGCCACGATGAGGTATTGAGTGAGGGGTCTCTGAGTGGTATAGGATGGCTTTATGAGTTTCATAGGAGGGCTAATCGACATGAGTGTGAGTGCTCAATTATGTAAGTAGGGGTATTTTTGGCGTATATGGAAGGCCAGTCAAAAAGGTTTTCTGAAATGCGTGGTGAGGGTTTTATGAGGTTATTAGAAAGGCGTTTAGAAGCACTTGAAAAGCAGTATTGTATGTACTCACTTATTTGTATAAGGATATGTCTATTTCAGGTGTGTAGGGACTTCTCTTGAGACACTATTCAATGTGTAAGGGGGGCACTCAGATGTGTAGGGAAGCTTCTGTGACTTTTGTATGGAGATGATTCTGAGCTGAGAAGGTGGGTTACCTTGAGGTTTAAGGATAGTTTTTGAGGTTAGGGCTTGGATTAGGATTATATTTAGAGTTAGTATTAGAATTAGGGGATTGGTGTTAGAGTTAGAAGGTTAAGTTCAGTTCAGTGTTGGTGATAGGATCCAGATCAGTATTTGGATTGTAATGGGAAGGCCCACCTTGTGTGTTTAAATGGCCCTCTGAATTGTTTTTTTTTAATTATTTTTATTGTAAACAAATGGGATACATGTTGTTTCAGTTTGTACATGGAGTAACAGCATACCATTTGCATATTCAGATATTTACATAGAGTAATGATGTTTGATTCATTCCGTTATCTTTTTCCTTCCCCCCACCGCTCCCACCTCTCTTTTCCCCCTATACAGTTTCTCCTTCCTCCATTCTTGTCCCTCTCCCACCTCCCATTGACATCATCCGCTTATAAGTGAGATCATTCGCATTTTGGATTTTTGAGATTGGCTTATCTCACTTAACATGATGTTCTGCAATTTCATCCATTTGCCTGCAAATGCCATAATTTTATTATTCTTTATAGCTGAGTAATATTCCATTGTATATATAACCACAGTTTCTTAATCCATTCCACAATTGAAGAGCAACTAGGCTGGTTCCATAGTCTGGCTATTGTGAATTGAGATGCTATGAACATTGATGTGGCTGTATCGCTGTAGTATACTGATTTTAAGTCCTTTGGGTATAGGCAGAGGAGTGGGATAGCTGGGTCAAATGTTAGGTCCATTCCCAGTTCTCTAAGGAATCTCCACACTGCTTTCCAGAGTGGCTGCACTAATTTGCAGTCCCACCAGCAATGTATGAGTGTACCTTTTTTCTCACATCCTCTCCAACACCTGTTGTTGCTTGTATTCTTGATAATCACCACTCTAATTGGGGTGAGGTGGAATCTTAGTGTAGTTTTGATTTGAATTTCTCTTATTGCAAAAGATGGTGAATGTTTTTTCATACATCGTTGATTGCTTGTACATCTCCTTCTGTGATGTGTCTGTTCATTTCCTTAGCCCATTTGTCAATTGGATTATTAGTATTCTTAGTGTAGAGTTTTTTGAGTTCTTTATATATTCTAGAAATTAGTGCTCTATCTGAAATATGAGTGGCAAAGATATTCTCCCACTCTGTAGGCTCTATCTTCACATTGCTGATAGTTTCCCTTGCTGAGAGAAAGCTATTCAGTTTCAATATCCCAGTTATTGATTCTTGCTTTTATTTCTTGGGCTATGGGAGTCTTGTTAAGGAAGTCTGATCCTAAGCCAACAAGGTGAAGATGTGGACCTACTTTTTCTTCTATAAGATGCAGGGCCTCTGGTCTGATTTCAAGGTCCTTGATCCATTGTGAGTTGATTTTTGTGCAGGGTGAGAGATAGGGGTTTAGTTTCACTCTGTTGCATATGGATTTCCAGTTTTCCCAGCACCATTTGTTGAAGAGGCTGTCTTTTCTCCATTGCATTATTTTGGCACCTTTTTCTAGTATGAGAAAATTGTATTTATTTGGGTTTGTGTCTGTGTCCTCTATTCTATACCATTGATCTATCTGTCTATTTTGGTTCCAATACCATGCCATTTTAGTTACTATTGCTTTGTAGTATACTTGGAGTTCTGGTATTGCCATACCCCCTGTTTCATTCTTGCTGCTAAGGATTGCTTTAGCTATTCTGGGTTTCATATTCTTCCAGATGAATTTCATGATTGCTTGCTCTATTTCTGTGAGGAATGTCATTGGGATTTTAATTGGAATTGCATTGAATCTGTACAGCACTTTTGGTAGAATGGCCATTTTGACAATATTAATTCTTCCTATCCAAGAACATGGGAGATCTTTCCATCATCTAAGGTCTTCCTTAATTTCTTTCTTCAGTGTTTTGTAGTTTTAATTGTAGAGATCTTTTATCTCTTTGGTTAGATTGATGCCCAAGTATTTTATTTTCTTTGAGGCTTTTGCAAATGGAGTTGTTTTCCTCATTTCCTTTTCAGCTGTTTGTCGCTTGTATATAAAAAAGCTGTAGATTTATTTGTGTTGATTTTATAACGTGCTATTTTGCTGAATTCATTGATGAGGTCTAGAAGTTTTCTGGAGGAGGGTTTTGAATCCTCTAAATATAGAATTATGTCATCTGCAAATAGTGACAGCTTAAGTTCCTCTTTTCCTATTCGTATCCCTTTAATTTCTTTAGTCCTCCTTACTGCTCTGGCTAGAGTTTCAAGGACAATTTTGAATAGAAGTGGTGAAAGGGACATCCCTGTCTTATTCCCATTTTTAAAGGGAATGGTTTCAGTTTTTTTCCATTAAGAATGATGTTGGCCACGGGTTTAACATACGTAGCCTTTGCAATGTTCAGGTATGTTCCTACTATCCCTATTTTTTCTAGTGTTTTGAGCATGAAGGGGTGTTGTATATTGTCAAATGCTTTTTCTGTGTTCATTGAAATAACCATATGATTCTTATCCTTAAGTCTATTGACATGATGGATTACTTTATTGATTTACGAATATTAAACCATCCTTGCATGCCAGGGATGAACCCCACTTGATTGTGGTGTACAATTTTCTTAATTTGTTTTTGGATAAGGTTTACCAATACTTTGTTAAGGATATTTGCATCTATATTCATCAAGGATATTGGTCTAAAATTTTCTTTCCTTGATTTCTCTTTTCCTGGTTTGAGTATGAGGGTGATACTAGCTTCATAGAATGAGTTCGATAGGGTACCTTCCTTTTCTATTTCCTGGAATACTTTGAGAAGTATTGAAATAAGTTCTTCTTTGAAGGTCTTGTAGAACTTGGCTGAGAATCCATCTGGTCCTGGGCTTTTCTTGGATGGTAGATTTTATTGGCTTCTTCTATTTCATTGCTTGATATTGATATGTTTCAATCATGTATGTCCTCCTGGTTCAGTTTGGGCGGAGCATATGTCTCTAGAAATTTGTCAATGTCTTTGGTACTTTCTGTTTTGTTGGAATACAGATTTTCAAAGTAGCTCCTCATTATGTTCTGTATCTCAGTGGTGTCTGTCATGATATTTCCTTCTGCATCATGTATTTTAGTAATTTCCTTCTCTTTCTTAGTGTGGCTAAGGGTTTATCTATTTTGTTAACTTTTGCAAAGAATCAACTTTTTTGTTATGTCAATTTTTTGAATAGTTCCTTTGTTTCAATTTCATTGATTTCAGCTCTGATTTTAATTATTTCCCGTCTTCTACTACTTTTGCTGTTATTCTGTTTTTCTTTTTCTAGGGCTTTGAGCTGTAATGTTAGGTCATTTAATTGTTGACTCTTCATTCTTTTCTGGAATGCGCTCCATGCAATGAATTTTCCTCTTACTACCGCTTTCATAGTGTCCCACAGATTGTGATATGTTTGTATCATCATTCTCATTGACCTCTAAGAATTTTTCAATCTCCTCCCTTATGTTTTTTGTTATCCATGTTTCATTCAATAGCATATTATTTAATCTCCAAGTCTCGGAGTAATTTCTCTTTTTTAATTGTCATTGATATCTACTCTCAGTCCATTATGATCTGATAGAACACAAGGTAGTATGTCTATTTTTTGCATTTTCTAAGGTCTGATTTGTGGCATAACACAAGGTCTATTCTCTAGAAGGTTCCATGTGCTGCTGAGAAGAAAGTGTATTCACTCTTTGATGGATGGAATGTTCTATATATGTCTATTAAGTCTAGCTTATTGATTGTGTTATTGAGTACTATGGTTTCCTTGGTTGGATTTTGTTTGAAAGATATATCTAGTGGTGACAGCAGTGGGTTAAAGTTGCCCAGAATTATTGTGTTGTGGTCTATGTGATGCTTGAAATTGAGAAGGATTTGTTTGATATACAGGGATGCACCATTGTTTGGGGTATAAATATTTACTATCATTATGTCTTCCTGATTTATGTTTCCCTTAAGCAGTATGAAATGTCCTTCTTTATCCCTTCTGACTAACTTTGGCTTGAAGTACACTTTATCTGAGATAAGGATGGAAACCCCTGCTTTTCTACTGAGTCCATGTGTGTGGTAGGTTTTTCCCCATCCTTTCACCATTAGTCTGTGGATGTCTTTTTCTATGAGATGAGTCTCTTGCAGGCAGCATATTGTTGGGTCTTTCTTTTTACTCCATTCTGCCAGTCTATGTCTTTTGATTGAGGAGTTTAAGCCATTAACAGTCAGGGTTATTATTGAGAAATGATTTGTATTCCCAGTCATTTGGTTTATTTTTGGTTTTTAAGTCGACTTGGTTTCTCCTATGAGTGGTTTTTCTCTAAAGTAATTCCTCCCTTTCTGACCTCCATTGTTGTTTTTCATTTCCTCCTCATGGAATATTTTGTTGAGAACATTCTGTAGTGTAGGCTTTCTATTTATAAATTCTTTTTACTTTTGTTTATTATGGAAGGATTTTATTTCATCTTCAAATCTAAAGATTAGTTTTGCTGGGTATAGGATTCTTGGTTGGCAACCATGTTCTTTCAGAGCTTGAAATATGTTGGTCCATGCCCTTCTAGCTTTTAGAGTCTGGGTTGAGAAGTCAGCTGCTATCCGTATTGGTCTCCCCCTTTTGTTTATCTTATACTTTTCTCTCGCGGCCTTCAAAATCCTATGTTTATTTTGAATGTTAGGCATTTTTATTATAATGTGCCTTGGTGTGGATCTGTTGCGATTCTGTGCATTTGGTGTTCTGTAAGCCTCTTGTATTTGATTTTCCAGTTCATTCTTCAAGTTTGGTAAATTTTCTAATATTATTTCATTGAATAGGATGTTCATTCCTTTGGTTCGTATCTCTTTGCCTTCCTCAATTCCAATAATTCTTAAATTTGGCCTTTTCATGGTGTCTCATAGTTCATGGAGATTCTGTTCATGATTTCTTACCATCTACTCTGTTTGGGTGACTTTATATTCAAGATTAAATATTTTGTCATCATTGTCTGAGGTTGTCTTCCAAGAGGTCTAGTCTGTTGTTGATGCTTTCCATTGAGTTTTTTATTTGGTTTATTGTCTCCTTCATTTCAAGGATTTCCATTTTTTTTTTTTAAGAATCTCTATCTCTTTTTTGAAATGATCTTTTGCTTCCTGCAGGTGATCTTTCAGCTTATTTGTATTGTCATTCATTGCCTGTATTTGCTCTCTTATCTCATCCTTTGCTTCACGAATCATCTTAATCATGTATAATCTGAAGTCATTTTCTGACATTTCTTCTAAGATACTTCCATTGGATTCTATTACTACAGAATCTAGATTTGTTTGGATCATTTTCTTCCCTTGTTTTTTCATGTTGTTCATGTATCTTCCCCTCTAGCAGTGTAGATCTGGGGTATTCCAGATTTCCCCCTACAGGCTTATAGTGGCCCTATAGGTTTCCAAAACTTTTTCTTTAAGGGGAGATCAATATTAGCAGTGCCCAAACCAGACACTATGCAATCCTAGAGCAAATAGCCCCTATGGGGACAATAACAAAATTGTCATAGTAAACAAAATGAGTTCAAATTTTATCTTTGGTAAAAAAAAAAAAAAGGTTTGCAGCAAGGTCTGCTGTTTCTAATGGAGAACAAAGAGGATGCAGAGGGATGTAGAATGTGGCTGCTAATGGGATAAGAAAAGAATATACAGAAGTTCTAGAATATAGAAAGGGTGAGAGTGTATTCAAAAGAAATCGGATGTTAGCATGCATAAAAGGGAGAAAGAGACTCTGAGGGAACAGACAAACAAAATGAAAAGAAAGCAAGAAAGTAAAGAAATAAAAACTTAATTTTTAAAAAAAGTAGAAAGAAGAAAATCTATAGTATAACTGTCATATACTAATGAAACTTCCCAGTGTTCAGTAGCCTGATGCATGAGAGGTACCTGACAATGAGCTTCAAGCCTCCAGCAGGTGTCTCAGGATGGGATTTGCCCCACCTGAAGATTGGAGCTACGCCTTCCAGGATTATCCAAGATGGCTGCTCTTGCTTCGAAATGTGTTGGCAAATGGGGAGCTGCATCTCAGGGGTGGACATGGTCAGCTGGAGGTCCTGGAGATGGGATGCAGTTTGTCTGGCAGGGGTCCTGGGGGTCCAGTGAGTTTGGTGTATTTGTGGGATCCTGGATGCTGGGTACAATCAGTCAGTCTGGGTTTCTGGTGATAGGATTCAGTCAGTTGGTCTGGGGGTCCTGGCAGCAGGGAGCAGTCAGTTGATGTGAGGGACCCAGAGGCAGGGAGTGTTTGATTGGGCTGAGGAATCCTGAATTGGGGCTCAGTCAGTCCTGCCAGGGGTCCTATGGGGCCTGGCTGTTGTCTCAAAATGGCGGCAGCCACGTGTAATCAAATCTGCAGGTACTGTGACAGTGAACTTCCTGGCGACAGCAGGCAGCTGGTGCTCCACTGGCGGTCTGCAGTCAGTCTGCTGGCAGCTGTCAAATGATCGCGAGTTGAACCTCGAGCTTTGGGTTATGGATAGGGGTAAGGTAGGCGATGGACAGGCGAGAGGCAGGTAAATGACAGATGATAGATGCCTGACAGTGAGCAATCTGCTCTCAGAAAAGGCGTCGATATGCTGGCAGATTGCAGGTCATCACAGCAGACAAATGGAGTAAACACCAGGGGATCGATAAGCAGCAAAAACTGCCTCACCGAGTAACAGATATCCTCTTCTTGAATCCGCCGTTACGGAGTGACAAGGAACACAGCCTCCCTCTTGTCAGCCATCTTGGATCTCTCTGAATTGTTGCAATGGCTCACTGTGTTGTATTATGAAGATTCCCTGGGGTTAGTATACAGGCTCTCTGAGGTGATTAGGGAAGACTTCCAAAAAACCATACTGAGTACTCACTGAGGTCTGTAAGGATGTCTTTCTGAGGTGTGTAGGTATAGTTTTTCAGAGGTGTAGTAAGGCTATTCTTTGATGTGTCAGCAAGAAAATAAGATGTGTGTGCATAGGGTCCTCGGAGATTTGTAGGGAGTGGCCTCTGAGCTCTGTAGGCAGGGTAGTATTATTTGTGTCAGAGGGCTTCTTTACATATGTGGGAATGCCCCCTGAGATGAGTTGAAAGGATTCACAAAGGTGAATCAGGAAGGTACTCTGTAAAATATAGAGTCACTGAATTGTGTTTTAAGGGCCATTTGAGGTGATTAGTCAGAGATTTGTGAGATAAGTAGGGATAAAAAACTGATAAATGAGGAAAGGCACTATTATGTTAGAGTTAGGGTCAGCATTTAGGGTCCATTTCAGGTTCATGTTCAGTGTCAGTGTCAGGAGGGCTTCCTCGTATGTAGAAGGGCTGAAGTTTAGGCTTAAACCAGGATTAGTGTCAACCTCAGGGTCAAGTTCAGTGTTTGCATTTTATAGGAAAGGCCTCTGTGGTGAGTCAAAAGGGCTCTATAAAATGTATTTGAAGACTTTCTGTGATCAGTAGATAGACTCTCTGTGGTGCTTATACTGCACTAGCAAAGCATTTTAACTAGTGGAACTGGTTTTCAAAGGAATCTGATTTGTATAAACCAAGATATGTAAAGATGTCCCTTTGAAGTATGTAGGAAATGCATTTTGAGGTAAGTAGACACAACTTTCTTTGATGTCTAAGGAGGGTACTCTGAAATTATTTTGGAGGTGCTTTAGGTTGGTAGTATGTGACTGTGAAGGGGTGAATGTATGACATACGTAAGAGAACTCTACAAAATATGTTTGAGATCTCCTAATGGTATGTGGGAGAATATCCTGAGGTGAGCTTGGAGGGCTCACAGAGGTACATTGGGAGGGTGTCCTATGAATTGTAGAAAGGGCTAAATGAGTACTGTTTGGTGGTCCTTTTAAGGTAAAGCAAGAGAGCTCTGTGATATTAGTAGGGAGAAAATACTGATATAGAAGAGAAGTTTCTATGAGGTTAAGGTTGAGGTTAACATTAGATTCAGTAATGCATCAAAATCAGGGTCATTATCACTGTCAATGTCAGCAAGGACACTCTGTGGTATGTATGATGGGCTTACTGTAAGGGTCAGAGATATGGTTGGGTCTGGGTTGGGGTCAGTATTTTGAATGCATAGTGAAGGCCTCTGTTGTGAATTTAAAGGGCTCCCTTAGGAATGTATTGAGGGCTTTCTGAGGTTAGTTGATGGGATTTCTGAGGAATTTAGAGAGTACTTGAAAAGATGTGTAGTTAGTAAAGAGGGTTTTTAAAGGAATCTAATTTGTCCTTGCTGATTTGTGTAGGGAAGTCTCTCTGAGGTGTGTAGAGACTGATGTTGAGATAAGTAGGAAGGGCTTTCTTTGATGTGAATGAAGGTTACTTTGAGGTGTGTATAGAGAACTCTGAGGTTGGTAGTTAGCAGTCTATGGTCTGTTTAGAGGAACTTCTATGAAGTCCAGAGAAGACATCTTTGACATATGTCAGAGGTCTCTGTGACATTTGTGGGTGGTCCTTCTGAGATTAGTTGGGAGGGGTCACTCAGTTGTATAAAGAATGTGTACTGAGATAAATAGAGAGGACTCAGTGAGTTGTTTCTGGAGGGCCTTTTTAGCTGAGTAGTGAGAGTTCTGTAAGAGAAGTAGGGAGGAAAGCTTATGTAGAAGTGTGGACCTTATGAAGAGTCCCATGTAGGTCAGACTTCCTGAGATGTGTAGGGAAGACACTATGAACTTTGTAACGTAGGTTCTCTGAGGTGTATGGTGGAGGATCATTTAAGTGCATAAGGATGGCATTCTGATGTGTTTATGAGGGCTCTCACAAGTGTGTAGAGAGTTTGCTATTAGATATGCCAAGGGATCTATGGGGGCATAAGTGGGTCTTAAGGCTGAGTAAAGATGTTAAAACAGCTG
>NW_027632954.1:1421288-1509001 GCF_902686455.1 Sciurus vulgaris | reverse complement strand
CAGGATTTATTCAGGTACTACAATGCCTTAAGGCAGAAAGTAAAAATCCTCACAAATCCTACTTTTCTAGAGGCACAGGAGAGTACATTAGCCTGTCTACTCCATTTTACTTTACCTGCCTTATAGAAGTCTTCTCATTTTGACCACAACCTCAAACAAAACTGTTCTTTATAGAGTATGAAAATCAAATATTCTTTCAAGGACCTTAATGATGTGATGGTACCTGTGGTATTAACATTTTGTGTAACATTTTGCAGGATAAGTCATGTCTGAGAAGATATACACTCTACCTGCTACAGTTACAGTCCCCTGTGTATGTTACTTTTATTTCAGGCCACTGTGTACAGTGTGAAGAAGAGACCTGATTTTTCTAGTTCAGGCCAATGGGAGGGGGTCATTGAGTGTAAAGGGAAAAAGAAGGTTAATGTCTTTGAGGGAGTCATGGTTTGCACTGGCCATCACACTAATGTTCACTTACCCCTGGAAAGCTTTCCAGGTGAGTGACCTACCAGAAAGGAGGATGACCCTTAAGCCATGCCTTTGACACTAAGAAATAGAAGGTTCTGGTCTATGTATTTCTGACAAGTAGAACATTATTGTATTCAGTTTCACAATGACTTTGGTCTTCTTAAGGATCTAAAAGAAAGACTGTGGAACTCTTACCCAGCATTGATTCAGATGTGAAATTTTTTAGTGATTGAGGAAACAAACAAATATTGAGTTTCTAAGTGTTAAATGAAAGCTTGAATAATTTAGTTTCAGTTTGGGGCCTGAATTTTCTTTTTTTAAAAAATGCACTTTGTGTATATCCTAGAGTATACAGCAACATATATACTCTAATTGAAATGGGAGTATGTATCTAAGGGAATGAAAAGACAAAAAAGAATGGCAGTTTTCTGAATCAGTTTGGGTTTGTGAGTCTGCAAATACAAAATACAAACGACTTATGACAAAGGAATCACAAGTTACTATTCTGGGGCTATGGAAGAAAAAAATAAGCAAAAGTGTTCAGAATGACAAGAATAGTTGAATAAAGGGAGATCATATGGAGAATACATGCCTCAACTTTAAATTCTACAAAAAATGATTTTAAAATGATATCCATCATATAAACTATCATTAAAAAATATTTTCTGTTCTTTTGCAGGAATTGAGAAGATTAAAGTACAGTACTTCCATAGTTGAGACTATAAAAACCCAGAAGCATTGGTTGGAAAATGAGTATTATTGTTGGGAATTCTGGAGGAGATCTTGTTGCAGAGATTAGCTAAACAGCCAAGCAGGTTTGAGTCAATGATTTACTTTGCTTCATTCTATCTTCAGTCTTATCAAGAAGGTAGACCCAACAGATTATGGATGACTGCACATTGCCCATCAGTAGCAGTGGCAAATATGAGGTTTGGTTTCATTGCTTCAATTGGCATCATGATTGATGCTAATGGAGGGGCATGATTACTGGTTAGAGTTCCACTATTCAGTTGGCCTTATACTAAGGAATAATTTCACTGTTTCAGGCTGCACTCAGAGTCCCAGTTAGGGCTGGGGCTGTAGCTCAGTGGCAAAGTGCTGAACTGGCATGTGTGAAGCACTGGGTTCCATCCTTAGCACCACAGAAAAATAAAACAAAGGCATACTGTCCATCTACAACTACAAAAAAAATTTTTTTTAAAGAATCCTAGTTAGCCTCTCCTTGGATTTGATGAAGACCAGGTATTTTCTGGAAGAGGTTGTGTAAATGCAATATTGAGAGTGTGAATTATCCATTGGCCAGAAGAAATGCCATGTTCTCATATAAAGGAAGGCACATTTTGGTAATTAAAAATTTTTACTTAACTGGATGGTGGGTGAGTTTCCTTTTTGCCCCTCAAATGAAAAAAGGAAAAAAGCAATCTAATCTTCCCAAAAACATATAGATATCAGCAATTACCCACTGAGCAACTTCCACAGCCCTTTTTATATTTTATTTAGATACAGGGTCTCACTGAGTTGATTAGGGCCTTGCTAAATTGCTGAGGCTGACTTTGAACCCATGATCCTCCAGCCTCAGCCTCTGGAGCCACTGGGATTATAAGCATATGCCACTGAGCTGAGCCTATTCCATCATTTCTAATGAGTCCTATTGTTCATAAGTGCTAGTGAAGTTCAGAGGATGGAGAGGGAATTCTCAACCTTAAAGGCCAGTGGTATTCTCATAGAGGAAGACAACTTGATCTGAATCTTAAAAATGAATGGGTCAAATGGCGGGTCCATTCCAAGTTTTCTAAGGAATCTCCACCCTGCTTTCCAGAGTGGCTGCACTAATTTGCAGCCCCACCAGCAATGTATAAGTGTACCTTTCTCCCCACATCCTCGCCAACAAAAAAAATAAAAAAAAAATTACAATCTTTAATGCTAGAACAAAAGAAAAAAAAAACGAATGGGCTGAGGAGAATTTAAAAGAGAAGAACTTTCCAAGCACATTAACTTTAAACAAAAACATAGTGGTGGATCACAGTGAGATATATTCTTGGATAGTGTTTGGGAAGGAAAATGGCAGGAAATTTTTTAAAAAGATTGTACAAAACTAAAATGCCACACTAGTGAGATTGAGCTTAAACTTGAATAAAGTGGGAGTGCTTTCAGATTGTGAGCCAGATTGATGACAGTGAACAATATATTCTATGCCTTAGGTATTCCTCAGCACCAGGAGTGGTGCTTGGATTCTGAATCATGTAGGGGACCATAGATATCCTTTTGATGTGTTACACTTTTCTCAACTTAAACATCTTATATCAAAGATATGTGGCCAAGCATTAACAAATAAATTTTTGGAAAAAGTATGTATCAAAGATTTGATCATGAAGTTTGGCCTGAAGGCTAAACACAGGTATATTCTCAGGATGAGAATGGAGTTGGTATTGGCTAAGATACAAGAACAAGGATTGTTCACACAGGCTAACAGAACTATCTCAACCTATATATTAAGACAACCCAGAGAATTTGAAATTAAATTTTTACCTTATCAACCACAGAAGACCAAGATCTGCTGATCTAAAGGATTTCTGTCACTTATTCTCATTGCCATTAACCATTTTCTTATTCTGTCAGGTATCAATACTTTTTATATTGTGCTCAACAACAACAAAAAAGGTAGTACAGGGCAGTGCATCATTCAGTCAACAAATATGGGGCACCTGTTGTGAGCAAGGCATTATATTGGGCATGAAATACAGAGAGAAAAGACATGATAATACAAATAATACCTTACCTTTTTTGAAGAGTTTTTAAAGACAAGCACAGTGATGAGTTATATGTATTATCTCATTACCCTCACAAATACCCCTGGGGGTCTGTACCTGTTTTATGTCCATTTTACAGAATAAAAAAGTTGAAACTAAGAGAAATTAAGTAATTTGCCCAAGGAAAATATGAGTAACAAATTGAAGACTTCAGAATGGATCTTACCTTAAAAATATAAATGTGAAGACAGACAACAGGATATGACAAAGAAATGCATAGGATGCAGAGTATAAAAAAATGAGGTTGTCATACAGCCAGGATGACCATTGTGAAATCATTTCTATATACTGACTTTAAATGAATTTTTAATAATTTCTCATGTTTGAAAATGAGAAATGAAGATCTACAGAAAAGCAGTTCAATGATAAATACATTGAACATTCATATATTTTTACCTAGATTCAAGTATCAAATATGGCCATATTTACTTTTTCTGTTTTCCGTTTTAGAAGATAGGAAGATCCAAACAATATGTAGCATACGTACATACATACTTAAGTATATATTTTTAAAGTGAGTCAAAATCATTAATATCTACCCAAGAAAAAGGGCACTCCCTAATATACCATAATACAATCATCACATTTGGGCAATTTAACATTGATAAAATACATTATCTAAAATGTTGGCATATTCAAATTTGCACAGATATCCCAATAATATTCTTTTCTTTTTTCTTTGGGTATTGGGATTGAACCCAGAGTCACTTTCCCACTCAGTTACATTTCTAGCCCTTTGTATTTTTTGAGATAGGGTCTCACTACTTTGCTTAGGGTCTTGCTAAATTGCCTAAGTAATTTGAAATTAATTAGCCAGATGATACTTGGATGCTGTGTTTCCCAACAATTTTTCATTTAGTTATTTAAGCATGAATATCTTCTGTAGTTGCAAAACAAATTGAGGTGTTATGAAATAATAAGAGGTAGGTAAATAGTGTCAGCATGTAGCATTCTAATTATAATATCTTAGAATAGCAAAAGGCACATTATAACCTGAGACCTGCACATAGTCTGATATATCTACACTACATGGCAACGATACAAGAGTAGTTGAATATATCTCTAGGTCTATCAGGTAAGAAACTTTTTGTATGCTCTGCTAAAAAAATGTTTGGGTGGTTGGGGATTTAGCTCAGTGGCAGAGCACTTTCCTAGAATTTAAGCAAATGAGTGACATGATAAATCTGTAAAAAAAGTATTGTAGAATGACCACAGCACTTGACCCAATAGTATTCTTTCTAGCTTTTTATTTTCTTTTCCAAATTGAGGATCCTAAAATCATTTTTATTTGCCTTTCTATTCTAAGGCAAATGGTATATAAGGCAGATAGAAAGGGAGCCCTAAAGACAACTGTAGTAGTTCAGGGGAGATAGGGAGCATTCTGGATAATTTTCCTTTTTAAGGTATAAAGAGGATAGGCTTTGTGTGAGACAGATAAGAGACAATTTTGTGACTTGGCCATCTATGTAAATGGTGGTACTGCTAGAAAGGGAATAGGTTTAGAGAGAAAAATGAAATCGTGAGTTTGGGATGAAGAAAAGATTCTTCCTAAAGATTAGAATGAAAGCAAATTAAATTCAACAAATCAGGTATAGTTGTAAACATATAATATTTCTGAGGCTAGGCCAGGAAGATAATGGAATGAGGACTGTCAGAGCCTACTGACTTAAAATTCAGAAATTAAGACTGTTAAAAAACTGAATTGAGACTTTTTTTTAAAAAGACCCAAGATACTGGAAACAAGACTTACTTATTTTGATACCCTTATTCCATGTTGTCTTTAGAAAACACTACTTAACAGGTCCAAAGTATCCCAACAGACTTTATAGAAAGCTATTTTAATAGAAGTTCTAAAATGCTAGACTGTATGACATTGGTTAAGTCACTTCACTTCTTTTAACTTCGGTTTCCACATCTATACAACCTAGATAATGACACCTATCCTATCTCCTTCTTAGAGTTTGTGTGACTGTCAAGTTAATGCATGGAAATGTAATTTAAATTCTACATTGCTATATGGATGTAATTTATTACACAGTTTGGGAAATGAAATTCTAAGTCTACCTCTTGGGCCTTTGGAATTAGAAATGGAACTGAACAGAATAGTAACAGACAAGTTCTGCCACACTTAATAATATGTGGACAAAAACTATTGGCCTACGGCCTTATCATACCACAGAGTGTTAGTATTACTTAAGAAACCACATATGCATTCTTCAAATAAGACTTTTCTTCCTTCACTTCTCCAGTACTTTCCCCTTTCAGTTACTTCTAGGGTTCAGCTTTTGCCCTGAAAATCTGATGTAAAGTAGAATTGGTAAAAAGTAGAACTTTTCCATATTTCATTGGTAGACTGAGTGGAAACCATTGACATAATTTATCCACCTCCACCAAAGAAAAAATTACTTACATGATTTATCTCTCTCTTTCCCCTTCTTTCCCTCTCTCTTGATCACTCTCATTTCTCCTCTTCATCTTTATTGGCACTCATAAAGCTCTGAGCCAGCATCCAAAAGTAAATGATGCTATGCCAAATATACAATTTCTGGCTTGCTAAAAGTGAAAGGAAATGTGAAGGAATTCACAGAGACAGCTGCCATATTTGAGGATGGCTCCAGAGAGGATGACATTGATGCTGTTATCTTTGCCACAGACTGCAGGATTGCCTTTGCTTTTCTTGAGGATTCCATCAAAATGCTCAAAAACAAGATATCCCCATATAAAAGGTCTTCCCCCTAGAAAAGTTAATTCTTGTTATCATAGGCATGATTCAACCCTTAGGAGTCATTATGTCCATCGTAGAACTCCAAGGATGCTGGGCCACTCAAGTATTTAAAGGTAAGTGACTGTACAAATTGACTACTTAATTACTTGATGATGTTTAATTGTTTATGTACTTGCCTTTAAATAGCAGTATGTATGACTGAAATCTTGAGGGTTGCATAATATCTGGCATAAAGTTATTACTAGAACATTTATTTTTAAGTGATTCTAAAGTAGTAATTTATAACCATAAACATGTATTAGAATCACCTGGGATATTTTCCAAACTTAGAGATGCTTTGAGCTCATCCCTCTCAATGCTTATTCAGTACGTCTGGGTGGGACAGGCATAAGATTTTTGACAAAAATTTTCCCCAGATTATTCCACTCATCTAAATTTTGGACAACTGGCATGTATTTGTGAAGTAAAAATGCCATCCTTTACTATAGAGAATGTCAAATATAGAAATGGTGTGACTTAATTTCAGACAGTAAGTTAACACCTGGTAGGAGACTAGTCCAGAATGTAGAATATTCAACTTTCAAATCCTCACACTCCCTTTACATACCTTCTTTCAGTTTTAGCTAGGAGTACTAGAAAAAAATTTTGAGGTTTGGGATATTAGGCTCAATATGAGTCAGCAGAAGATAAGGCTTCTAAAAGGCATGATTAATTCTATCATCATCAAAAAATTATTATGTCCCAGAACACATAATTGTTCTCTAAACTGATCAGACTACCACCTGAAAACTTTAAAAAAGTAAAACTGGAATTCATTGAATAAGAAGAGAGATAAGAATTATTTAAGGAATGTGAAAACATATCATTTCAAATACAGAAGAATTTGCTGGAGAAGTTTAGGCAAAAGAAGTTAAGATCTGGGGGAGATCTGAGAGTTCCCTTCAAATATTTGAAGGAATAACCTACTTAGGAGTGCAAAGAGTCAAACTAGAATCAAGGAGTGAAATCTGGAGGGTTGTATAATATCAACTTAACATTAAAAAATAAACGTGACAAGATATTTTCCTTTTTTGTCCATATAATGGTTTATTCTTAAATTGTTGTTTTTGGATATACATGACAGTAAGATGTATTTTGACATATTATACAAATGTGGAGTGCAACCCATTCCAATTTGGATCCCATTCTTGTGGTTGAACATGATATGGAGTTACACTGCTCTTGTATTCATATATAAGCATAGAAATGTTATGTCTAATTTATTCTACTGTCTTTCCCATTATCATCCCTCCTCCTTTCCCTTCATTCCCCTTTGTCTAATACAGTGAACATCCATACTTTTGCTCCCTACCCCCCCATTTTGAGTTATCATCCACATATAAGAGAGTACTTTGGCCTTGTATTTCTTGGGTCTGGTTAATTTCTTTTTTTAATTTTTTTTTTTGGTGTAGATGGACATAATACCTTTATATTATTCATTTTTTATGTGGTGTAGAGGATTGAACCCAGGACCTCACACATGCAAACCAAGGTCTTAAACATTGAACCACAACCCTACTCCTGATTTATTTCACTTAGCATGATATTCTCCAGTTCCATCCACTTACTGGCAAATGCCATAATTTCATCCTTCTTTATGGTTGAGTAATATTTAATTGTGTTTTTTTACCACATTTTCTTTATTCATTTATTGAAGGGCACCTAGGTTGGTTTCATAGCTTTGCTATTATGAATTGAGTGCTATAAACATTGATGTGGCTGTGTCACTGTAGTTTGCTGATTTTAAGTCCTTTGAGTATAAACCAAGGAGTGGGATAACTGGGTCAAATGGTCTTTCCATTCCAAGTTTTCTGAGGAATCCCCATACTGCTTTCTACAGTGCTTGCACCAGTTTGCAGTTTACCAGCAATGTATAAGTGAACATTTTCTCCTACATCCTTGACAACATTTACTGTTACTTGTATTCTTGATATATTTCTGTCTGAGATTAACTCTCAGTATAGTTTTAATTTGCATTTCTCTCATTATTAGATATGTTGACCATTTTTTCATATTTTTTGTCCATTTGCATTTCTTCTGTGAGGTGCCTATTTGGTTCCTTTGCCCATTTATTGTTTGAGTTTTTGAGGATTTTTGGTCTTAAGTTTTTTGAGTTCTTTGTATATCCTTGAGATTAATTCTCTGAGGTTTAGATGGTAAAGATTTTCTACCATTCTGAGAGCTCTTTTGATGTTTCCTTTACTGCAAAGAAGCTTTTTATGTGATACCATCCCATTTATTGATTCTTTATTTTATTTCTGTTTCAGGAGCCTTAAGGAGGATGTTGGTTCCTGAGCCGACATGATAGAGAGTTGGACCTACTCTTTCTTCTAGTAGGGGCAGAGTTTTTAGTCTAATGCCTAGATCAACAAGAACTTTTCTTGGGCAACCTCTGAAATTGTGAAAAATCCAAACATAATAGCAAAAAAATGTCACATGCCTAAATGGCCATTTGAACAGAGGTGAATGAAGGAAAGTTAAGCTTCAGAATAGAGAGAAGCCAGATGACTTTGAAGTTTATTTCTAAAGCAAAAATTATTTTATCTTATAATTATTATAATAAAATTTATTATCATTACTAGTATTTAATTAAAACTATTCAGTGTTTTCATTGGAATTATAGCTTACTGTTTACTAGTGAGATCCTCATGATTTCAGAGGGAAAAATACAGTGCTATATAGTTAATAGGTAAAAAACATCTTTCCAAGTGTCTGGCATTTCTTAATTTCTTACAGTTTACGCAGTAGGTCATGTACTATTTAAGAGCACTGGATCACCAAATGCAAGTAACCCATGGCTGGGCTTAATTCTGGTCATATTAAATGGATATCTTAATTAGATCAATTAAGTAAGGGGAGAAAAATTCATTAACATAGGTCAGAGCATCTTAGTATGCTTGAAGCAAATGGGACTCTTATTCCATGCCCAAGTAACTTGAGAAGAGAAATTGGAAATATGAATATTTGGAAGAATCTGCATTATGGATATGAGAGTAGGTGATACAAAGGAAAATGTACAAAAATTTCAGTTTCTTATAGTAACAGAAGCCTAGCACACATTCTTCCAGCTTTTGCAAAAAAGAAATCTTCAGAATTCCTATTCCTACAGGAACCCTGAGTTTTTTATTCTAGCCATGACTTACCTGTCTACCTAAAAAATTCTTGTCTTTCTCATCCCTGAATTTTATCTTCACTAGTTCATCTTTGACTTAGTTTCTCCTAGACTTTCAAGCCTACCCAGCTCAGTCTGTCCTCTTCTTTCATCTGTCTCCCCTCTACTGAATCCCATTTTTCTTCTTCCTTCATTCTCTGGAATTATTGCCCTTTTGTCAAGGGAAATATTTCACCCTTTTCTATAACACTGAACCCATATTCTTGCCATGAAGGAAATCAAGTTTCTTTGTTCTTTGCCTGTTTTGCCAGTCTCAGAAGTGTTCTTTCATTGAGCAACTTTCTTTCCATGAAAACCATATTAAATTATACCAATTCTTTGTGTTAACAGAAGATATAATGTCATAGGGTGCCATTTAGTTTCCACCACAGATTGGTATAACCTGCTTTTGCAGGTTCATTTTCACTAGTCTTTACCACACATCAAATCTTCTAGAAGCACTGGATGACGTACTCACTAAGCAAAAATATAGCAGATATCCTTGTACCCAGAGCTTTTGTTTCTGATGTTCTCCTCTTGGTATGCCCTCCCTTTACTTTCTGTTTATACAGGACAAACCTATGCATATTTCCTCCCTCCTTTATTAGTATATTGAAGGCTCTTTAAATAATCATTTATTTACCTTTCAAATTCCAAGGCTAGACCAATGCCTAGCACATAGAAGATATCTAATAAATGTCACTTCTAATGAATACAGTATGGCCTTCAAGCAAATGAAGTTCTGAATTTTGAAGTAGAAACTTCTTAAGATCTCAGCTTATCAAGTGCCTTGGCCAATTTCTCTTCTTGTTAAAAGGCTGAAATTGTCTGGAAGACCATTATGGCAGCCAAATCTCTTTTCTCTTGTAACATTATACCAAAATGTGCAGGGCAAATCAGGATTTTAGAAAGTCAGAATTACACAAATACAACATGTCTTACTCCTGCGAGTAGATCTTGAAAGACCCATTATCATAGAGCTTAATTTAGGCTCTCTTCATTCCCACATTGTCTTGGGACCCTGGGAAAATAAACTTCAATTCATCACTGTTTTTCAACAACATTGTTCAGCAAACATTTACTGATCTCTCAGTATATATGATCTCCTAGGTGCAGAAAAAACAAAAATAGAAAATCCCTATTTTCTTGGTACTCAGAGTCATAGAATGAAGATAGACAAGAAACAAACATTTAATGTGTTCATTCACTTCACAAATATTTACTGCATCCTAAGCAGAAAGTCTAATAACAATGTAGAGGCGTTACTATGGTAACAGTGGACAACAAGTACCCAATTCTTCCATGGCTATATACTAAAAGAAAAAAGGAAATTTTGTTATATGAGTGGGAAAATCATCAATATTTATATACAATTAGAAGAAAATGACAGTAAATTGAGTTCCAGGTATTACAAGTAATTGAGAATGTTGGGAAATAATGTTATAGCAATTAAGGAAAATGAAGTCAGGGGTATTTATAGAGGTGATATCAAGAAAGTTCTTGACTCCATGCAAGAAGTTTTTTTTTTTTTTCTTTAAATGTACACTATAGAGAACCACTGAAAGATTTTAAGTGGGAGGGGAGAACTCAAATCAGATTTTCAATTTAGAATACATGTTAGAGGGAGTAAAATTGGAATGTCAGTCCAAGTAAGACCTCATGAAGCCTTTAAACCAAAGTAATGGCAATGTAAATGTATAGGAGGTGACAAACTTGAATGAAACTTCATAGGAACTTTTAAAAGGAGTTGGTGGCAGAATACATGTTGGGGATAAGAGAGAAAAGAATCTTTCCAGGTGCTGTGTCATTATTGTAAACTAGGAATATAAAAAGGGGAGCAAGATTTGGGGGGAGACAAGAAATATGATGCAATATGTGTTTAAACAAGATAACATTAAAAGTTATTAAATTCAAAGAGAACTGCATCATGGCATGTTGCAAATATCTTTGTCCATCAAATCTTAACAGATTTTTGTTTTTGTTGTTTATGAACTGTCACCCCCAACAAATAGATCTCCACCCCCTCCTCCTCCTCCATAAAGTTTCAAGCAAATAAATGCAAGACTTACTTGCATTTATTTACTCCCTCTGACATGTATTCTAAATTGCAAATCTGATTTGAGTTATTTACCAGTCAAAATCCTTCAGTGGTTCTCTATAGCCTACATTAAATACAAATTTCTTGCATGGCATCCAAGAACTTTCTTGATATTACATCTATGAATACTGTATAAGAACTATTTGAAAATAAGATCTCAAAATGTATTTTTTGAGCATCCTAAAAGATCTGTGATTAATTTCAAAAGAAATATTCTCATTATTCCTTATTGATTTGTAAGTAATAATTTCTGTAGCTAACATGAGAAAAGACATCAAAAAAACACAGTAAGTTCTGAGTATTGAATTTCTGACTTCTGTTGTTTCAGGAGGAGCATATCAGGATAGTTACTGGAGTGTGCCCAGAAAAGGGCAACTAGAATGGCAGAGAGAATTAAACCTGTTATATAAGAAACCTGTGCTGGTTAGCCAGATAATGAGAAGATTAAAGTAGTTATGACAGGTGATTTTCACATATTTTAAGACCTGTCAGGTGTTAAAATTCAATTCTATGGTTCCAGAAGGAAGAGCTAGTTCCAATGATGCAAGTAGAATAGAAGTAGATTTGGGGATCTGTACAAAAAATAATGTTTCAGCAACTACAGCAATCAATTATATCATCTCCTCAGATGGTGAGATCTCCAAGGCCAGAGACTTTTAAGGAGGAATGAGATTGTCACTTGATATTGTATTGTAGAAAGAAACATTGGACTAAGACACATTCCTGTACTGAAATTCTACATTCCAGAATTTTATGTAGAGTAACATTATAGGATTGTGGCTTAAATTTTCTACATGCCATATTGCCTACATATCTGGTCATAAGGCTATATATCTGGGCAAAAGGCTAATTGTTTGAGCTAGAGTTGTTCATATGAACTTCAAAGTGATCCTGCCTTTGTCTAGCCATGTCCTTTGTGTTAGATCCTAGTACAGGAACTGTTTGTACATTAATGCTTAAATTTATTTGTCAAGATTGGGTAATATGAGTAACCCTTGGCCTTACCCCCCATACAAACTCCTATCTAATAAATGAGGTTAGACAGTGAGAATTATCTTCCATAGGACTTTAGCATAAAATGTGATTGAGAATTTATTTTTACTTCCTTTACTCTCCATTGTATAAAGTATCTTTTTTATTAAACTTGTGTAGGTGCGTTTCTCCAGTCCCCTCCTTTTTTGATATGGTATTTTATTACATTTTTCAGTCTGTTGAACCCCTGGACTCAGTAATCCTCCTAATTCAACCTCCCAAGTGCTGGGACTGCAGGTTGGGTCGCCACATCCAACTTGCCTTTTGACCTTGTATCTCATTTTCCATGTGATTTTAAGACTATTTGTCATTTCCATGTGTCCATATTTTATTTACCAAATCAAAGACTATGTTAGGGAGGAGGCAGGTATTTGTTGGAAAGAAGAGTACAGTAAACATGTTAAGACAAAGCAGAATAAAGTAAGCTACACATTTTGATACAAGTGAATACTTGTCAAGGCATCACCTGAGTGGTGTATGGTGGGTGTAGGCTGGGTGCACTCCCCAGGAGTGGCCAGGCAACACCATCTCCTGCAGGGCAGCCACTGCGTACCTGCTCACTCCAGCGCTGGGCCCTGTGTCCTCCGTGGTTTAATACAGCACAGTGTACCCTGAACTAGCAGGCTGGGAAGGCTTTGGGGACCCTCTCAGCCGCAACCTGGTATCAACACCTGGGATGCTGGTGTGAGATGGTGAGTGGCCATATTTGACCCTGTTGGTGACGGATATTGGGTGCTACTAGTGCTTCAACTGTTATTGTTCTGGGAGCCCTCGGAAAGTTGGTGTGTGCTTGACACTGGCCCCATCAGGGGGCTTGGGCCTGTTTGTGGGCCAGGCATTGTGGAGGGGGCTAGGGGTCACAGGTCAAGACATCACCTGAGTGGTGTATGGTGGGTGTAGGCTGGGTGCACTCCCCATTTGGGGTGGTCTCCGGGGTGCAACATCAAGAAGCTGGTGAGAATGAGCTTCTTTGTCCTCACCTTTTCCTCAGAGTCACTGGGTCAGGATGGAGCATTGCTAGGTCTGGAGTCAATGCGTTGGTTAATGCGGTATGCCTTTAATCCTTGAGGCAACCACAAGAGGAAAACTGAGCTAGTGAGTGTGTGCCAGGTTGCTGCTTATTTTTCTTATTCAAAGTCATAAGAAAACTTTTAAGCTATGACCCACCCTCTGCTTCTTCAAAGAACGTTGGAGACCCGTCCCATTACTCTGATTAATGGTGGATTTATTAGTGTCTGAGTCTCAGCATTGCAGACTTGTTATCTAAGGATGATTGATATTTTGTGAACTTCAAATGTCAAGTGCCAGTCACAGCAACCCACCCTTTCAGTCCTCTCCACTGGGCTCTTTCCTCCATGTCTGCCCTTGTTCCCTATCCCAAGTGGGTGTTGTGTAATACCTGGAGCAAAACTTTCAGTGTCTGCAGTTTTGTCAGTCCACTGTTTCTCCCTCTGTTGACTCCTATTTAGAAAACAGAGAGGTAAGCTCTAAAATTGGGAAGGAGGATCTACTGATTTCAAATGACCTTTTGAAATTGGAGAGGCAATCTCTTGTGCAAGAGCTTTCCAACTTAAATCTGAATTTCCCACCTAAACTTTACCAAACCTGCTAGGTAGCATCTTCTTTCCTAGAAGTTTGTTCTTTAAAAATATTAATACTTCTATTTAATGGTGTCTTGGAAACATATAAGTGAACTTGTTTTGCTGCTAGCTGCTTTAGAAAACTTAACTGTAGCACATTCATTACCTGTATCCTGAAATACTGCCACACTAAGAAACTGCTTACTCTGTGTTTAATGGAAGTTGCCAGCATTGGCTCTGTTCTATGTCAGGTGAAGGTGATTCAGGTGAGACCGTAATTTCCATTTGATAACATTTTAAAGATCTGAACTCAATTATGGTCAGATAGCTTGACAACATAACTTTTAAATTAATGCTTATCTTATGTTTGGAGTCATTTTCCTCCCTCAGGCTTTCATAAATGCATCCTTTCATGTTTTACTGCATTAAAATAAATTGCTCTACTTCTAGTTAACTCTTCCATTACTTATAAAAGTTTATTTCATGTACCTGTGATTTTTGCTTAATAATTTAGTCTGTGAGAAAATAATTTAATCATTTTATAAAATATAATGTGTGGATTGAATAATTCATAGTTATTCTTGGATTCACCATAGTTAAAGGAACACTTTTTTTATATTTCCTGTATCATTACAAGCTCCATTAAAATATTAAGGGTTAAATATTTTCAAGTGTATTTTATTGTTTTCCTCCAGAACCTCTAAGGGAACAAATTTCAAACTTCAAATTTACTTCAAATTTATTAATTTATAGAAAATAAATGTTCATGTATTTTTATGTGAGTATTATGTACTATGAAGTAGTATTGAAGTGTATAATTAACTTGAGGAAAACAATATTTACTGAGAATAACATGGATGTACAACCCGTTTTGTTCCTGGAAGACATTTTTACAAACTATCTAGAAAGTACTTCTTGTGATTTTTGTTTACATTTTTTCATTTTCTATGCTTGTTTTACCAGGCTTCTAAAGAAAATTTGGATAGTTTTAGAATGATAATCACTTATATATTGGTTCACTATGGTTCAGTCATTTAAAGTTTTATTTATTAAAGTAAGTTAATTTTATTCTTAAACAATTGTAGATTTATATGGAGTTGTGTTGAGAAAAAGAGAGACATCATCTGCAACTTTATATAGAAACCCCGCCCCCAGGTTCACACTGTGACATTAAAGATGATATAGCTCAGGTATAGACCATTTCCTTCTCAAATACCCCTCATGCTGACCTCTGAGCCACACCAATTTTCTCCTGCTGACCTCCATACTACTCATGGCCACCATTAAGTCTTTTTTATTTTTACAAATTTATCATTTCAAGAATGTTATTTATCATTTCAGAAACATACTATGGAACTTTTACTGATTTAAAAAATGTAATTATTTTGTGATTCATTCATTTTGTTGTGTATATAATAAGCACTAACACATCTGTAAGCATCCCACCTGAAAACACTCAGAAACCACCCCTGATGTAGGAACTCACAGAAGAGACTTTATTAAGAGGACAGGCAGAGTGCCTGACCACAAGGGTGAGAGAGAGAATTGTCAGGGAGCCATTCTTAGGTAGTGGAATTTCATAGGCTAATAACAATCTCACCAATGACTGATGAGAAATTTTGAGGGCTAATAATCGGAAACAATGACTGACTAGAAAGTTCTTGGACTAACAATCTAGGTTGTAAAATTGTGTAGAGGGCCATGGGGGAACCTGGCAACCCAACCAGTGCTTGACAAGGATCCACTGGGGGAATGATGTTTGCAAGGACTCATCATCCCGGGAGATGCCAGATGCTTGCCTCCGGGCTCTGGTCCTTTTTCTGCATTATATTTCTAATATTATATTACTCCTACTATTCCTTGGTAGTAATCACTGAGGGTGAAGGGAATACTACAGAATTTCCCAAGAATATTAATAAAACATTAGGGACTATAACTCCTTCTTAGCCACAAGTAGTAATAAATCTTTTACCACTGTGTGATGTGTCTTCTTCCTGGGGTGCTTGTTATGAACATATAATGCAGTACATAAATTAGGCCACGGAACTGTCTGTCTTTCCAACCATGAGTATGCAAAAAGCACCTCCCACAGTAGCTACTAAATATGGACTAGCTTATTTTATCTATGGCTAGCCCTGCTACCCCCCTAAAGGCAAGTCCTTAGAGAAGGTAGATATAGATCTCCCCCTGTCTCTTACAGGGTGGTTTAATCCAGATGATGGTTTTGTTTATGTGTGGTGGTAAGGTAAAAAAATAAGGCTTCACAACATTCCTTCCTTCCTACAAAGAATAGGTCACCCGTATAATAAACATTGGTACGCAATGTCCTGTTCTGGGAAAAGGAGCTACATAAGACAAGGTAATTTATTAGTAAAAAAAACTTACCCATGGGAACCATTGGGACTGTTGCCCTCCTGTAACTTAGCAATTTAGATATTAATCAGATGGACCTAGTAGAAATGGTCATGTGAGATCATTTGTCTATCGCTTTAGCCCTGAGAATAATAATAGTCTTAGGTCACATAGAGTTTAGATATTAAGGAAATAAACATTGTATTAGCTCATGGACTTAATTAAATATTTGTAATCTGTAGGGTTACTGATTTCTCACAATCTTTCAATAAAAACAATTTCTGCCTATGCCTTGGAAACTTCTTTGATTTTATTAATCATAAGCCTGTTGTCATAGCTTGAAGAAAAGTGTATATAAGCCCAGCCTTCCCCAGAATAAAGTGGGATTGATTACACCAGATCTAGAGTCTGTGTCTTTCATTCTCCATCCATCGCCAATGCTGTCTCCCTGTGCCCGGTTTACCAGTGTGGAACCCATGGACTCCTGCTAGGGCTGGACCCCGGCAGAGGGGCAGAATAATGATGGCAGCAAAATGGCAGATCTGATGCCAATATTCATCCCTTTTTGTTTTTATAGATACCAGGGGTGGGACAATGGTCTTTCTTCTATAGTTTCTTCCTGCCAGTGAGGGGTGAAGAGTCTTATTCCTGTAAAAAGGAAATTAGGGAGGTCTTTAGGTGGAAGCAGAGTTTTTGGAGTCAGAACTGTCAATAGTAAATTGCATGTATCTGTAAGGTATAAAGCTGCTCCCCCGCCCACCAGGTACAGTCATTTTGCCCACCCCCACCACTTGTCAATCTGCACTCCACCTGCCTCTCCCATTACAGGAGTTTCTGGCCTCCCAACCACCTGTCAATCTGTGCTCTGCCCAACTCTTACATTACAGGAATTTCCAGCTTATGCCACCACCATTTTCCTGCTTCCCACATTACGTCCTAACACACTATTGGTTCACTCAAGCAATATCTTGGAGAAGCCATATGCCATCTTTTCTCTTTTGCCCCTTTCTTTCTCCTTGAGTGGGTCACATAAATAAAGTTTCTTGCATAACACCTCATGTCTGCAGAGCATTTCTGCGAGCTATTGGTGAACCACAACTGCCCCTAACATCTGGTGCTGCATTTTGCATTTTTTAGTTTTCCTAACATCTGGTGCTGAAAACTGCCCCTTACATTTGGTGCTGAAACCCGGATGGGTATTTCAGCTGAAGTGGTATCCAATCCAATAGCCCCAGCGCCCACGGACAGAGACTCACCTTCCATTTACCCAGATGCCCGTTTTCTGCAAGCAACACCAGACTCCAAATTTGGTGAGTTCCCCTTAGCCAGGTCCCCTAGACCATTTAAACACATCTCGGCTGATCTGAGAAGCAAAATCCGGGGCTCTCAAGACTGCCGGTGTGTGGGGGTGCCTTCAATGCTTGGTCCCCATAGTTGGTCTTATAGTTGCTGGGTGGATTCCTGATTTTATGGTGCTGAGATACTTTCTCAGGGTTTGAGGCTCATCTTATATTTTTTTCATCTTGCTCGAAATCCTGGCCAGGTCCTCAAACTCTCTCTGCTAATGCCGGCTATACACTAGTACTGATGATGATCAGACTGTGTTCTAACCTTCTCATTTCCTAGCACGTGGCTCTGGGATGCCATTAATCACTATCTAGGTGGGTCTCAGTCTTTGCCATGGGATCTAGGACTCCCAGCCCAGCAAACTTGCACCTGAGATTAAACAATCTCAAACACCTTCACCTGTTCCCTGATTTAGAGCTAAACTTTCCTTTAGATAGTAAGTCAGAATGGTCTATTTATGACACCCTAAATTCTAGCTTTATGCTAGGTATAATTAGATGCATAATTATACTAGTTATAAGTACATATGTGGGCAACCTGGTGAATGGAAAGGGACTTTTCCCCTTCGTGCTTTTCCTTTCTTTCGTGCTAAACCTAATCTCTGCTCTCCTCAAAAACCTGTTCTCTTGGCTTCTCCTCCCCCTTTGTAATCCTTTTTTCTCTTGTGAGTTTGATCCAGCTGATAAATCATATCCTTACAGGCCTCCTACTGCAGAAGCCCCTATTCATTCCTCTTCTTTGCTTTATTCTGTTTCTCCTTTTGCTCCTCCATTCAGCCCACCAAGTCCTAGCTCTTTTACGGGAGGTGGCTGGCGCAGAGGGAGTAAAACCTGAACACATTCTCTTGGCTGATTCCTTATTTTCAAATCTTTTCTTTCTTGCTTCATGGCTTTCCCTGAAGGCTCAAGCCGTCCAAACCTAAGTTACCTAAGCATCAAGTTTCTATGAGAACATATTAGCCCCTTTCAGATTCAGATCCCAGTCAACAGTTACATTGAAATGTAAATGAGGGAAGGCCACAGTAGGAGACCAGTTTCAAACCCAAGGAAAAAAAAGTATCCATTTTAAATTTCTTCTGCGCTACAACTCAGAATACTTTTCTCCCTTTCAAGTTTTCTCTCCTTCTCATTTTCTCATGCTTTAATGCATAACCATTATAATTTTTCTCCTAGGACTTTTGTTTCTCTTAAATGCTGTATTTTTGAGATCACAATTTTGATTCTTCATACCTAGGTTAATGATTTTTAATCAGTTCTTCTTATTCAACTCTAGAGTTATTTTTTGAACATTCATTACATTGCAATGGAGATAAATATTACAAGGCCTTTGCTTTGGTGTTAAATATAAGCATGCATAAAAATTAAAATTTTAAAAATGGATCCAAATATTTTTAATTTACATGATTTAATGAGGTTCAATTTAAATTGGGTAAACTAATAGAAGTAAAATGTCCTTAAAATTAACTCACAAGTCTCTAAGTGGTCAAACTAATAAAATGTTGATATTTATAAAATGTCTAACATCAATTTTTCTAGGATTTTTTTTTTCAACAGGAAAGAGACGGCAAATACTGTTGGTACACTTGTCTGATATCTTGGTTTTTCTACAATAAGATGAATGATTATTCAAATGTGTTTGTTAGAGACATATGATTAATTTATAAAGCTATTCCATGGAGTGACATACTTAAAAATATTATTCTTGCATATTAAATGTGTTCATATCTTCCAGGTATACAAGCTTTTAAAGCAGAAAATTTATCAAGCTGCTGTTCTCCTAATTAAACTTGTCTGTATATGTAAAATAACATTTAAGAAAGAATGTAATGTGCTTAAAAATATTATTCTTGCATATTAAATGTGTTCATATTTTCCAGGTATACAAGCCTTTAAAGCAGAAAATTTATCAAGCTGCTGTTCTCCTAATTAAACTTGTCTGTATATGTAAAATAACATTTAAGAAAGAATGTAATGTGCAGTAGCAAAAATGGGACAACAGTGGCTGAAATTGGGGTCTCTGATGACCTCATGGCTGTGGCATGCCTGGTGCCTGGGAGTGTTCCTGTGCAGGGCCACAATATACTGCTGTGGCAGTACATTGATCTCAGGCACACAGCTCTTGGGCAGGAAGGAAAGATTGCAGACATAACTCTTTAATCTTCAAAATATGTGTTTATAACCCTTTATTTTCTAATACTCCTTTGCCCCTCACAACCCTGCTACACATTACAATGGTTCAAAGTAAGCCTGACTTTAACTCATTTAAAGTTGTGTTCAAAAGTCTAATATTTGTTGTACTGTGATCTCAAATGGGAACTCAGCCAAAATTCAAGAGAGCTATTGCACAAACTGAGTGTTTTACTGCTGATGAATCCATTTTGTATTTTCCTTATAAACTCTAATTGTTGCCTGATCAATATTTTGCAGAAGTACTGCTTTAAGAGAGAATATCATAAATTAACTTGGAATAGTAAGCTATCACCTATAGAACAGATAATGTAAACCCTAAGTAGATAAAAAGGGGGTAAATAACTGTAAAGTTATAGACTTTTAAGCTAAAGCCCAGTACTCTTACTTTATGACTGGTGAGACTGACTTGCTTGATGGATAAGATCAAACTTAGAGATTGAGATAAAATACAGAGGTCAAGAAAAGTCCATATTTGGGTTTTGCCCTCAAAGTCACCCTGAACCCAGGGAACAAGAGGACTTCTCCAAGGAGCTTTGAAACTCTGGGTCACATAACCTCCTGACAAAGGAGATTGGTGAGGCCACTAGAAAAAGCCACTCAGTGCAACTGTGCAGAGAAGGGTCGTGGAAAAAGGGAGACATCCCTAATGCTTCCAAGGGGAACCACCCCATCGAGAAGACCCTGCCTAACCAAATGGCACTAATAGAGCTAAGAAGCTTCTCTTAAGTTCTCCATGAGTGACCCCTATGGAAACTCAGCTGACTCTTTAACAGACAGGAACAGGTCACTTTGACCATCTTGATCTTAAACACCTAGCAAAGCAGTTAAAACCAAAATATAGCCATTCTTGGGCATTTAAAAATAATAAGTAGAATCAAGAGAAATTGCCAGGGTCAGAAGTTTTTAGTCAGTTTAAGGCCTACAGACACAGGTAGGCTTAATCTATGTTTGCTAGTATCTCTACTAAATGTGTTTACATTTCTGATAAACTAGACAATGTTAAAGTTCCCAAATAAAGGCCTGTCCTCTCCAGCCTTTGCTAGGCCTTGCTATGGGAACAACTTCTCAGCTCTTCCACCCCCTGGTGAGGAATTATTGACTTCTGTCATCTTTATAATATGCATTAGCATGTTCCAGATTCTGCAACATTTATATTGTATCAATCTCATTTCAGTACTCATGTCTTTTTGTTCTCTCACAGAAGCACCCATCCACAGATGTCTTTACGACCTGCTATTCCCCAGCTGGACTTCTACCATGAACCCCTCAATTGACCTGATTTCTAAAAGGGAACTCCAAACTGCTTGCCCCATGCCTCCCATTACCAGCCTGAAGAAGCCAGATTGGTAGTCATCCCTTTTCCCTACAGCAGTGAAGGAGTTCCTAGTATTAGAGGGGTAAATGAAGTCAGAATTGGGGACAGGCAGTTAGTGTAGAAATAGGGGATCAGTCAAATCGAGAAAATGAAGTCCATGAAAATCATCTACTTTTGGAAGTCTGGAAGGACATCTCACCTGCAAAACCTATCCCAGACAACTAGGCAGGAAGGAAAGAGAAGGCTTCAAAAAGAACTAGAGAGTAAGATATATAATTTTTTTTTATAAAAAATGAAATGGGTGAATGTAAGATATAAAGGCGCTCCCCCACCCACCAGGTACAGCCATTTTGCTCGCCCGCACCACTTGTCAATCTGCACTCTGCCCGCCTCTCCCATTACAGGAGTTTCCGGCCTCCCAACCACCTGTCAATCTGCACTCCACCCGCCTCTTTCTTACAGGAATTTCCAGCCTCCCATCACCTGTCAATCTGTGCTCTCCCCGCCTCTTACGTTACAGGAATTTCCGGCTTACGCTGCCACCATTTTCCTGCTTCCCACATTACGTCCTTCCATACTGTTGGATTCCTCCAGCCCGTGAGATTCCAATATGTGGGAGAAGCCACGTGCCATCTTTTCTCTTTGGTCCCTTTCTTTCTCCCTGAGTGAACTGCATAAATAAATTTTCTTGTGTGAGATCTTATGTCTGTGGAGAGTTTCTGGGAGCTACTGGTGAACCACAACTGCCCCTAACATCTGGTGTTGCATTTTGCATTTTTTATTTTTCCTAACATCTGGTGCCAAAATCTGCCCCTTACACTATCAGTTTGTGTGTCAGGGACTGGTACTCTTGAAGGAGAAGCAGTCAATTTACTGGTTGATAAATTTGAGTACATGATCTTGTAGGAATTTCTGTAGGCAATTTAGCAGGCTTGGTCCTGTTTAGAAATATCTGTAGGCCATAAAGCAAACAAAATTTTCTGACCCTTGCAGTTTCTCTTGATAGTTATCAGGCACTTCTGCCTTCCTAAGAATCTCTTTTGTCATCATCAGTCTTATTTATTCTTTGGGTTAACACAAATATACATCTTAAGTTACATTTGACTATTTTTTCTTCTTTTAAATGTCCAGGAATGGTTATGTTTGGTTTTAACTGTTTTGTTAGGTGTTCAAGATAAAGCTGGTCAAACAGAACTTGTTCCTATCTGCTGTTAAGGGTCAGCTGAGTTCCCCCAGGGGACACTCATGGAGAACTTGAGAGCAGCTTATTAACTACTTTAGTTCCATTTGCTAGGTAGGATCTCCTTGATGAGTGGCTTCCTTTGGAAACATCAGGGGTGTCTCCCTTTTTCAATGATCCTCCTCTTTGAAGGAGGTGAGCTGATTGACTTTTCATCCTCTAGTGGCCTTTTAATCTCCCTGATTGGGAGGTCATGTGACCCAGAGTTACAAAGCTTGTTGGAGAAGTTCTCCCCTTCCCTGTATTTTGGCTGACTCAGAGGGCAAAAGTCAAATATTAGTTTTCTTGGCACCTGTATTTTAATGTCAATCTCTGAGTTTGAGCTGAAAAATCAAGCAAGCCAGGCTCACCAGTTATAAAGTAAAAGTATTGGGCTTTAACTTCAATGTTTATGACTTTAGAGCCATTTACCCCCTCTTACTTAACTAGGGTCTACATTATCTGTCTTATACATCATGGCTTATTATCTCTAATTTATGTTCTTTGTTCTTGAAGCAGTATTTTTTGAAAACATTAACCAGGCAGCAATTATAGAGTTTACAAGGAAAATTCAAATTGGAATTAACAACATTAAAAGTATAGATAGTTTAACTAATAGGTACCTTGAATTTTGGTGAGCTATGTATTATATTTCCTGTTTGAGATAACAGTAATTCTACAATAAAAAACAATCTTTTGAATATAACTTTAAATGAGTTGAAGTCTAACTTATTTTTTAGTCACTCTGTTACATAACAAGGTGCGAGGCAGAAACTTATCTCAGGTAAGGTGAGACTCTTCACAAATCTTATTTAAATTGTTCTAGTTCTGAAGCTGGTCTTTGCCTTCTCTTTAAACATAATTTTACAAAATTTACATATGTTGTTTCCAGAGTCTACATGAATGTTAATTAACATAATATAACATTACATTCAAAACATAAATCAAGGAGAGGCTGAGAAAGCTTTTAACTTTCCTTTTGTGTGGTAAAATATTTATTGTTTTCATGTTTCACGATGTTAAACTTTAAATAAATTAGACTCTCACTAACTTTTGGAAATATATTTACATTTAAATTTTTTATCTCAGTGTAAAAAGAAAAATAAATTTTTGATATTCTCTATTGATAACAGGTCCTGCTATAGAACATTAAATGACATAAATAAGTTTCCAATAAAATTTACTATTCTTATAAGTTTAAAATTACCAATACAGACAAGTTTAGTTTGGAAAACAGCAGCTTGATAAATTTTCTGCTTTAAAGATGTGTATACCTGGAAAATATGAACACATTTAATATACAAAGAAGAGTGACCATTCCACAATTACCTTGACATTTTTATGTTAACCAAGTTTGGCTTTTATAAAAAAAATTTAAACTCTGTAACATGGTACAATACTTCAACTGTTGTTGTTTAACCGTAATTGTATAAACCCTAAATCTTAGGACTAATTACTTGAAAGAATAAAAAGAGACAAAATGTTCAGAGTAAATTAGTGTTTTTAAGAAATCCTTGTCATTTTAACATAGAGATTTAACTTTGGTTAATATTAACCCATTAATATTTGACCTTAGGGGAAACCCTAAGTTTTAATGGATTTTCTCACATACATCTAACCAACTTAGTTATACACAAACTTGTAGAAATTTGCCCTTTACTTACACATAGGCATATTAGCACTTATTTAGACCCTCATATATTTCAACACACACAGACTTACCGAGAAGCATTTTTTTCTTCTACTAAATATTTTTTCATACTTAAAACCTTTTACATTCTTTCTATCTTTTGACCCCTCTTTGTTCACATTTTGAAATAACTCTTATGAAATTTTTGAATGCAGATAAACTACTCCATTTTAATAAGATAAAATATTTTATGTTATTTATCATACTCTAATTGAAACACAGTTGAACCTTTGGATCCCCTTTGTATACTGAGTTGTACCTGTTAGGACTTAACTCCTAGTAACTTGTTTTTAGGGAAGGCACAAAGCAATTATAAACCCTTTTTATTTACCATGTTACCCCATGGGCTTTAAGGAGTTAAGAGTACTCAATTTTATTTAAGTTAGCATTTTAATTGTGTAAATTAATCAGATATCTCTAAGAAACACATTGGAGTAATGTCATATGTGTCAAATCTACTTATTTTACTGCAAAAACCAAATAGCCAACAAGTGTACTGAACTGTATTTGCCATCTCTTTTCTGTTGAAGAAAAGTCATAGAAACAATGGATTAGATATTTTATCAACATCAACATTTTGTTAGTTTCACCACCTAGAGAGAATTGTGAGTTAAGTAATTTTAAAGATAATTTACTTCATTTGTTTACCCAATTTAAATTAAACCTTTTAAAATCACATGAATTAAAGGTAATTGCATCCATTTTCTAAATTTTAGTTTCATGAGTGCTCATTATTTGTGTCAATTTTGATATCATATACATATTTTGATGCACATATATAGACAGACAACACAATATCAGACATGATATATACAAAACAAAAGGAAAGCCTTCTAGTTTTTTGTAGGTGAATCTCCATTGCAATATTATAGATGTTTTAGAAAACAAACTTTAGAGTTGAATAAAAAGTAGAACTGAGAGGATCACAGCCTTTGGGAAAGGTGTCCCCTGTTTTTCTCCTTTGCTAGTAAAGCAATGAACCTTTTTCCTTTTTCTCAAAATTATGTCCTCATTATTGAACTGGAATTACAGATAAGGAGCAAGCTTTCAACAACAATTATACAATTTTGCAGTTGGAGTTTTTCTGTCAAAGATTCCAAGAATGTTGACTGGAGGGTGACTGCATCTCCTGTCACTCCAGAACTCAGGATTCAAGAAGGGGAGGTATTGAGAGACTCGGACCAACTCAGACTGCTGGGTGAGTCTCTCCAACTGGGTGAAGCTTGGGCCAAGGGGCAGACCTGGACAGTGGGCGGCTTCTTGGAGCAGACTCGCCAAGTGAGAGACTTTCTATACAGCCAGACCCCAGCCCAGACCCAGCGGTGGGACCCGGTCTTCAGGCAGCTTCTCAGACCAGGGCAGGGCAGTGAGAGACATCCCCAAGTATCTAGACTCCATTTCACAGCAGGCCCAGTCCACAGGCAGCTGCTCAGAGCAGGCTCACCCAGTGAGAGATTTTCTGCACACAGCCAGGCCCCAGTCCCAGACCCAGAGGCAGGCTCTGGTCCACAGGCAGCTTCTTGGACAAGGGCAGGGCAGCGAGAGACTTCCCTGAACAGCCAGGCTCCATCCAGCGGCAGACCATGTACACAGGCAGCTGCAAGGAGCAGGCCCGCCCAGTGAGAGGCTTTCCCTGCACAGCCAGCTTCCACCCCTGAACACAGCAGCAGCATTCTTTGGGAGCATGGCATTATCTAGTTCCTCCAAGACTTCAGGTTACTGAAGGCTAGGAGTTGATATACTGGATATATGAAGGAACACTATAAGCCAGTAGAAAAAATCTGCAGTATCTCAGAGTCCCAATGATATCTGACCAAGATGAAAAACAAGGGAAGAAAATGCCTACAAAAAGCCTAGATGCTATATCAATAAAACCCAATGACAACATGGCAGAAAAAATGTCAGAAAGGGAGTTCAGAATGTACATATTTAAAAAGATCAGGGAAGCAAATGAGGAGATGAAAGAGCAAATGCAGGGACTGAATAATGAGATGAAAGAGCAGATGCAGGAATTAAATGATCATGCCAATCGACAGTTCAAAGGGCAAATACAAGGAGCAAAAGATCATTTCAATAAAGAGTTAGAGATTATGAAAATAAAAGAAACAGAAATCCTTGAATTGAAGGAAACAAAAAACCTACCTAAGAATTCCATTGAAAGCATAACCAATAGGATAGAACACCTGGAAGACAGAAGCTCTGACATTGAAGACAAAATATTTAATCTTGAAAACAAAGTTGACCAAACAGAGAACATGGTAAGGAATCATGACAAAAAATACAAGAATTATGGGATATCATAAAAAGGCCAAATTTAAGAGTTATTGGGATTGAGGAAGGCACAGAGAAAGAAATCAAGCAATGAACAACATATTCAATAAAATAATATCAGAAAATTTCCCAAATCTGAAGAATGAAATGGAAAATCAAGTACAAGAGGCTTATAGGACCCAAATAAAAAATATTACAACAGACACACACCAAGGCACATTATTATGAAAATACATAACATACAAAATAAAGACAGAATTTTAAAGGCTGTGAGAGAAAAGAATCAAATACATTCAGGGGGAAATCAATATGGATATCAGCAGATTTTTCAATCCAGACCTTAAAAGCTAAAATGTCCTGGAACAACATTATCAAGCCCTGAAAGAAAATGGATGCCAACCAAGCATCTTATACCCACAAAACTTACCTTCAGAGTTGACCATGAAATAAAATCATTCCATGATAAACAAAAGCTAAAAAAAATTACAAAAGGAAAGCCAGTATTACACAACATTCTTAGCAATATATTTCATGAGATAGAGATGGAAAACGATGATGCAAATCAGCAAAGGAAGGAAGTAGCCTAAAGAAATACCCAAATAAAGGAGAAACCAAGTTCTGTCAAAAAACAAACATGAGTCAAATGACCAGAATTCAAATTATGTCTTAATAATAATGCTGAATGTTAATGGTCTGATCTCATCAATCAAAAGACATACACTAGCAGATTGGATTTAAAAAAAAAAAAACAATATGCTGCATGCAAGAGACTTATCTCATAGAAAGAGATACCCACAGACTAAAGGTGAAAGGATGGGGAAAAACATACCATGTACATGGACACAGCAAAAAAGTTGGAGTATCCATCCTCATTTCAGATTTTGTGGACTTCAAGCCAAAGTTTGTAAGAAGGGATAAAGAAGGACATTTCATACTGCTTAAGGGAAGCATAAATGAGAAAGACATAACAATCATAAATACCTATGCCCCAAACAGTGGCTTATCCATGTACATCAAACAAATTCTTCTCAATTCCAGAAATCAAATGGACCACAACACAATAATATTAGATGATTTTAACACACCTCTCTCACCACTAGACAGAACTTCCAAACAAAAATTGAATAAAGAAAGCATAGATCTCAATAACAAATCAATAATTTAGACTTAACAGACATTTATAGAATATACCATCCAGCAAAGAGCAAATACACTTTCATCTCAGCAGCACATGGATCCTTCTCTAAAATACACCATATTTTATGCCACAAAGCTAATGTTAGCAAGTACAAGAAGATAGAGATACTATCTTGCATTCTATCAGATCATAATGTATTGAAATTAGAAATAAATGACAGAATAAAAAACAGAAACTACTCCAACACATGGAGATTAAATAATACACTATTGTATGATGAATGGAAAATAGAAGACATCAGAAAGGAAATTAAGCAATTCTTAGAAGTAAGTGAGAACAAAGACACATCATATCAAAATCTCAGGGACACTATGAAAGCAGTACTTAGAGGAAGATTTATTTGATGGAGCACATTTAATAAAAGAAGAAAAAATCAATAAATGACTTAACACTACAGCTCAAAACCCTAGAAAGAGAAGAACAAACCAACACCAAAATAGTAGAAGACAGGAAATAGTTAAAATCAAAGTTGAAATCAATGAAATTGAAACAAAAGAAACAATAGAAAAAAATTAACAAAACAAAGAGTTGGTTCTATGAAAAAATAAACAAAATTGTTAAACACATAGCCACACTAACAAGGAGAAGGAGAGAGAAAACTCAAATTACTATAATTCAGAATGAACAAGAGACAAGAGAATGTCACTAGAGACATGAGTGAAATACAAATAATAATTAAAAGCTATTTTGAAAATCTACACTCCACCAAAACAGAAAATCTTGAATATATCAACAGGCTTTAAGAGACATATGAATTACCTAAACTGAACCAGGAGGACATACAAAATTTAAATAGAGCAATTTCAAGTAATATAATAGAAGAAGTCATCAAAGCCTACCAACAAAGAAAAGTTCAGAACCAGATGGGTTCTCAGCCGAATTCTACAATACCTTTAAAGAAGAGCTCATTCCAATACTCCTCAAAGAATTCCATGAAACAGAAGTGGAGGGAACCCTCCCAAACTCATTCTATGAAGCCAATATAACCCTGATACCTAAACAAGGTAGAGACACATCCAGGAAAGAAAATCTCAGACCAATATTCATAATGAACATTGATACAACAATTCTCAATAAAACTTTAGCAAATTGCAAACAAATATATATTTAAAAGATAGTGCACCATGATCAAGTGGGTTTTATCCCAGGGATGCAAGGTTGATTCAACATCCAGAAATCAATAAATGCAATTCACCATATCAACAGACTTAAAGTCGGGAATCACATGATTATTTTGATAGATGCAGAAAAAGCATTTGATAAAATACTGCATACATTTATGCTCAAAATACTACAAAAAATAGGGATAGTGTGCCGGGGTCCAGCCCTAGCAGGAGTCCATGGGTTGCACACTGGTAAACGGGGTACAGGGAGACAGCGTCGGCGATGGATGGAGAATGAAAGACACAGACTTTAGTTCTGGTGCAATCAATCCCACTTTATTCTGGGGAAGGCTGGGTTTCTATACATTTTTCTTCAGGCTTTGATGACAGGCTTGTGATTAATAAAATCAAAGAAATTTCCAAAGCATAGGCAGAAATTGTTTTTACCAAAAAATTATGAGAAAACAGTAACCGTACAGATTACAATTATTTTAAGAATATTTAACTAAGTCAATGAACTAATACAAGGTTTATTTCCTTAATATCTAAACTCTATGTGACCAAGGACTATTCTTATTACTTTTTGTGGTAAAGCGAGAGACAAATAATGTCATGTGACCATCTCTACTAGGTCCATCTTGTTAATATCTAAATTGCTGAATTAAGGGTTACAGGAGGGCAGCGGTCCCAATGGTTATTATGTACCAACGTTTATTGTAGGGGTGACATATTCTTTGTAGGAAGGAAGGAATGTTGTGAAACCTTATTTTTTTACCTTACCACTACACATTATCTACCTTCTCTAAGGGCTTGCTTTTAGGGAGGTACCAGGGCTTGTGATTGATAAAATAAGCTAGTCCATATTTAGTAGCTACTGTGGGAGGTGCTTTGTGCTTAGAACTTGGGGAAACATTGTTGTACATAAATTTCTGTGCCCCATCAGGTTCTGGCTGTGCCAGTAAATGCAGTGTTTGATTTTTAACATAATTAAAACATTCTCCTGTAGTGAGGTTAACATCAGTGTTTCAACATGTGTTTTTGTCTCCATGATGCTTTTCTGGAAATTTGTAGAATTATTCCCATCACCTCTAGCAAGTTCCTCAGACTGAAGTGAGTAATATATTATTAGGAAAACTTCACAGAATAACATCCAAGCTAGGGAGGCATATATCTGGATACAATCCTTTTAGGATGAGTCTCTGCAATCATCCTTCAGTGGAACTCTGTCAAGCACTGCAAGGAGAGCCAGGTGCCCCCACAATAGTGGGAACATTCCTTAACATTGTAAAGTCCATCTATGTTAAACCCACTGCCTATGTCATTCTGAATGGTGAAAAACTGAAAGCATTCCTCCTAAAAACTGAAACAAGGCAGGGAAGCCCGCTTTCTGCATTTATATTCAACATTGTCTTTGAAACTCTAGCCAGAGCAATTACACAGAACAAAGAAATTAAAGGGATATGAATAGGAAAAGAAGAACTCAAACTATCCCTATTTGCTGATGACATGATTCTATATTTAGAGGAACCAGGAAATTTCACCAGAAGACTTTTAGAATTCATAGTGAATTCAGTAAAGTAGCAGGATATAAGATCAATGCTCATAAATCTAATGCATTTTTATACATAAGTGATGAATCTTCAAAAGAGAAATTAGGAAAACTACCCCATTCACAATAGCCTGGAAAAAAATAAAATACTTGGGAATCAATCTAACAAAAGAGGTGAAAGACCTCTACAATGAGAACTACAAAACACTAAAAAAAGAAATTAAAGAAAACCTTAGAAGATGGAAAGATCTCCCATGTTCTGGGATAGGCAGAATTAATATTGTCAAAATGGCCATACTACCAAGAGTGCTATACAGATTCAATGCAATTCCATTTAAAATCCCAATGATGTACCCAATGTAATCCCAATGATTACAGAAATAGAGCAAGCAATCATGAAATTTATGTGGAAGAATAAGAAACCCAGAATAGCTAAAGCAATCCTTAGCAGGAAGAGTGAAGCAGGGAGTATTGCAATACCAGAACTTCAACTATACTACAAAGCAATAGTAACAAAACCGGCATGATATTGGTAACAAAATAGACAGGTAGATCAATGGTACAGAATAAAGGACACAGTCACAAACCCAACTAAATACAATTTTCTCATACTAGACAAAGATGCCAAAAATATGCAATGGAGAAAAGATCGCCTCTTCAATAAATTGTGCTGTGAAAACTGGATATCCATATGCAGCAGAATGAAACTCAACCCCTATCTCCCACCCTGCACAAAACTCAACTAACAATGGATCAAGGACCCTGAAATTGGACCAGAGACCCTGAATATTTTAGAAGAAAAAGTACGTCCAAATCTTCAACTTGTTGGCTTAGGATCAGACTTCTTAATGGGACCCCCATAGCACAAGAAATAAAAGCAAGAATCAATAACTGGGAAACTATCAGCAATGTGAATACAGAGCCTACAGAGTGGGAGAAAATCTTTGACACTCATACTTCAGATAGAGCACTAATTTCCAGAATATATAAAGAACTCAAAAAACTCTACAACAAGAATGCAAATAATCCAATCAACAGATGGGCTAAGGAAATGAAGATACTTCACAGAAGAAGCTCTACAAGCAATCAACAAACATATGAAAAAATTTTCAACATATCTAGTAATAAGAGAATTGCAAATCAAAACTACCCTAAGATTCCATCTAATCCCAATTCAAATAGTAATTATCAAGAATACAAGCAACAATAGGTGTTGGAAAGGATGTGGGAAAAAAGGTACACTCATACATTGCTGGTGGTGTTGCAAATTAGTGTAGCCAACCTGGAAAACACTGTGGAGATTTCTCAGAAAGCTTAGAATGTAACCACCAGTTGACTCAGCTATTCCACTCCTTGGTCTCTACCCAAATGACTTAAAATCCGTGTTCTACAGAGATGCAGTCACATCAATGTTCATAGCTGCTCAATTCACATTAGTCATATTGTGGAACCAACCTAGATGTCCTTCAATTGATGAATGGATAAAGAAACTATGGTGTACATATACAATGAAATATTACTCAACCCTAAAGAATAATAAAATTATGGCCTTTGCAGGCAAATGGATGAAATTGTAGAATATCATACTAAGTGAGATAAGCCAATCTCAAAAATCAAAGGACGAATGATCTCTCTGATAGGTGGATGATTACAAATAATTTGGGTGATAGCGGACAAGAATAGAGGAAGGAGGGACTGTATACAGGGTAAATAGTTGTGGGAGGTTTGCGGGAAGAGAACAAATAACAGAATGAATCAACCACTATTACCCTATATAAATGTATGATTATACAAATTGTATGTCTTTACTCCATGTACAGAGAAACAACATGTACCCCATTTGTTTACCATACAAAAAAGAAAAATTCATCCTAAAAAATATAGAACTCATCAGCAAAACTTTAACCTTGGTATGTAAGATCAAAATTGTGAGATCAAAAAATATACCATTTAAGAAAAAACAAGAATCCTAGAAGATAAAGTGTTAATGGGCATTAATTATAGTACGAGAGAATGAGAACAAGACAAGCAGAAGGGGGAGGAGTAGAAAAGAGGGGAAGAAAGAGGGAGATGGAGAAAAAGAGTGAGAGTCTTAAAACCACTTTCCTGTTTTTCAGCCCAGAAGTTCTAAATGGACAGTTTTTTTTTTTTTTTTTTTTCCTTCAGTCTCAGGTTGGTCCCTCGCTGAGCGTGTTAGCTAACATTCCATTGCAAAGGAAATTGCTGCCTTGGGATTTTTAGTCCTTGTTAAGTTCTTAGCTTTGGATTGGCTGAATAGGTGAGGTATATTGCCAAATCCTTGAGGCAACATTTTCTAGGTTAATTGAGGTCCACCATCTGGTACCTTAAAGTAAACAGAGATTATGATTGAGAGGCTAGGGTATACAGAAAAAAAGGCATCTTTTAAATCTAACATCATAAGACTATGTAAGAAATTAAAATTTCTTAAAGAAACTTGCAGAGTTTGGGGGTAAAGGAGCCTAGATGCTTCTCTATCTGGGAAGCATCAGAGAGGGAGAAAGGAATATGGGCTCTGAACCCTCCCTCCATACCAGCAACCTCCCACAGGAGAGCTAGAACATGTGTTTGAGACCTCCTGGCAGGAGGACTGGGTAGACAGGGCAGAACTCAAAACAGAGCAGTGCAAAGGAGACAGAGGAGTAAAGGCCAGTGGGGCCTCTGCTGCAGGAGACCAGTATGGGGGTAGATCATTTTCTGGGTCAGAGTAAGAGAAGGAGGAGGGATTAAGAGGGGCGAAGAAGCCAAAAGAAGGTGTTCATGTTTGCAGGAACAGCAAGACTCACAGAAGTTGTATGCCATTAAGTGACCATTTTGATTGATTATCTGAAGGATATTGTGGTCAAATATCATTACACAATGGAGTAAAGTTTTGGTGGCTGTAGGCCAGGTGAAGAGGTTTAAGATTATCTTGTAGAAACCTCAGTGGTAAATCTGCCAGAATGGAGGACCCAGATTCCATGGTGGAGACTGATAAATAGCCAAGTCAGTGTCTAAGGCATCCCAAGGTCACAGACTAGTTGACTGGAAGTGGAAGACAGCACATGATGGGAGTTGTCACCCCCATCAGTGCATGCCAGGAAAAAGGCAAGGGTGTTAAGGACCTGGTGGCAAGAATTTTGAGAGAAATACTAAAGGGGAGATTCAACCCAGAAAGGGAATCTCCACCATAAAAATTGGGGATTCACCCATCAGATAAGGTCAACTAAGGGGGCCAACCATAACTGTAAAAGTCACGGCAGGTGAAACCCCTATTCCTCAACTGCCTGAAGGGTACTAGACCAACAGTCATATCTCACTTCAGTAGAGGAGTGTTTAAATCGACCTATGGGAAACTTACCAATCTGAAGCTTGTTGTGAATATGCAACCAAGCATCAGGGTGAATGGAATGTGAGACCAGCATCAGAGTGTCTGGGGCAACAGATGGAATTCCACTCATCTAATTGGCAGTAGAAGAGCACATCCAAATCAGGGCACAAATGAAAGCACCCAGAAACCATTCCTGACGTGGAAACACACACAAGAGATTTTATTAAGCAGAGAGGTAGAGTGTCTGAATACAAGGGTTTGAGAGAGAGAATGGTGGGGGAGCTATTCTTAGGTAGTAGAATTTTGTGGGGTAATATCAATCTGATGAATGATTGACTAGGAAGATTGTGGGCTAACAATCTAGGTTGTAAGATGGTGGGGGGTGCAGAACAATGGTGGCAGCAAAATGACAGATCTGTTGCCAATACCATACATAAACAACTTAATACAACCCAACAGGAAAATGGAGGAGGGAAACACAGACCATATAATCCTCACAGGTGGGAGGGAAAACAGGAAGCTGAAGAACACAGCTGTTATAATTTCCTTAGATGAGGGTTCAGCAAACATGTTCCTCGAAGAACCAGATAGCAAAGAGATAGGTTTTACAGGCTTCATAGTCTCTTCCACAACTGCTCAACTCTGTCCATAGAACTGAAGAAGAATCTCAGCCAAGATGTAAATCAATCAGTGAATTTCTCCAGTAAAATTTTACTAGAGAAATACAAGACAGGCAGAGGGTGGGGCAATGTATACTTGCCTCTTGGTCTGTAGTTTAAGTAGAGTAGCAGTAGTAGTATCAAAAGAAATAGAAAGGTAGTAGTAATTGTGATTTGCACATGCTGTTCAGAGCAAAACCTCATTCTTGTAGGAAAGTAGAGGGAACAAGTTATGAATGGGTAGTGAGCAATGCATGGCTCAGAACTGTGGCAGAGGCAAAATTTGAATTGAGGCCTGGGAGAATCAAGCCTGTGATTTCATCCATGCCTTTATTGACACTAAAATGTTCACCTCATTATCCAGAAAATTGGAAACTGGAGGATTGTTGATCTGTCATCTATTCAGACATACTGAGATTCTGCAGAAAAAGATAAAGTCATGGAAGGCTAAGGGGCTTTCTAAAAATCAATTGTTGAAAGCAAAATAAAATCTATCTCCTGGTTTCTGTGCACCACTGCTACACATGCTTCCAGTAATAAGAGCAGCAATTTTGGCATCTGCAGAGCACTTATGACATTCTTTAAATGTCCCATTTATTCTTCATAACAATCCTATGATAGAGACAAAACTGACTTCTCTGATCTCATAGTACATGTAATAAATGAAGCCCAAAACAATAACTGATTTGCCAAAGATCATGTAAACAAGAGGAGGTTGAGCTGAGATGTGAACCCTGGTTTGTTCTCTAAGCCCAGGTTCTGCATCATCAGACTGTACTGACTAGGGCTTCCTGTTCACTTCACTGCACTTTAGGGCTTGAGGGAGTTGCATTACATCCCTAAGGAGTACTCAGAATTATCTGCAGTTTTGAGATAGTGATATGCTGAACTTGGAGTGCACAGCATCAAACAGAAATTAAGCAGACTGTGCTGTCACCATAATAGTCACCTAAGGTCTTAAAGCTTTTAATAAACTGCCTGCCCCCCAAAACAGCTAAAAATAGTTTCTACAGGAGTTTTCCTTCAGGAACCATCTAGTCTTTTTGAATAAAATATTTTCTAATAGGGTTAGAAGGTATCATGTTTCTCCTCCCATTCCCATTCTCTAAGCTCTTGAATAACTGGAGATTTACAAACAGACAAACAGTTTTAAGAAATAATAATTTACAGATTCTGTGTCCCATTTACACAATTTTCTGAAGCTTTAACAGCCTGTAAAATTAACACTGGACACCTGATCAGAAGGCTGCTGTGACAGAGTAAAGGCAGAGAATTTTCAAGTCTCCTTTGATCTGTCTTTCTATAGTCCACTCACCTTTGAAATTCCATTACTTCACTAATGCCCAGTAACCTGCAATTTGCATATTTCAATAATGTTCTATAAATGGAATCAACAGCAAGTTCTTTTAATAGTGACAATGCCACATTACTAAGAGAAATGCTATGAAAATAAATTTATTTCTGTTCACAAAATATTTCAGCCTTGCCTAGCATTTATAGGATAGTTAGCTAATCTTAGATTTTTTTACTTCTTCTATTTCCTTTAAGATTTAGAAGCTTTAACAGTAGTAAAGAAAAGACACAATTACAATAAGGCAAGTTTTGTACCCCCAGGAGCTATAAACGGGAAGCTTGGCCAACCACATTGGTTTGCCTAGGGACTAAGAAAATATTCAATGTAAAAACTGAGACAATTTAGGATAAACTAGACTGAGCTGGTTACCCTCCACTCACACACACAACTTCTAGACATATAGTCTAAACAGTCTTTCTTTCATCCTCTTATCCTTTTTGGTGGTAAATGAATCCTTCAATATCAGCAGAAATTTCTAATAGAAAAGATTCACAGTAAAGCAACAAAAACAGGAGACAAAGGAGATAGGTCCCAAGAATAAATCCTATTTCTTAAACATTTTCTATAGTTAAAAATGTTAAAAGGGGTAAAGGCATGTATGAAACAAGTTTCACTTGTTTATTTTTCACCTGAAACTACTACACTTGAAGAGAAAAACATGGAGTTTTATTTCTCTGATGTGAGATCATTTATTTTCATTACAAATCATACACTAAAAATCAGTATTATTTTACTTGAGACACAGCAAGGGTCAAATAATTTTACACTCAAATAGGTTTTAAAATATGTGAACAACATTATTTAATTATCAAATTAAAATTATCACATCTAATTATGAAAGCCCAAGGAGAAATCAAATGGGTGTAGTTGTTTTATGATGCATACACGTGCATCTGTGCAATCACACACACTTATGGTAGATTACATAGTTTTAAAATGCTAGCATGAGACACATGTGGAGAACACAAAAGACAAAACATTTTTTTTGCTTCACTTTCAATATTAATGTGTAAGGCAGCAAAGGAAGCAAAGAGAAGGCAAGTTTCTCTCTCCTAGTTCCATACCAAGGAACATACCAGGAATTTTCTATGAACTTGTGATCATATTTATGAATCCTTCATAAATAACTCAATTCCATCCTTACACACCTTAAGGACACTTCCTCCACACTTCATTGAACAACACCTAAACAACTCAGAAAGCCCTTTTTATTCACCCAAGAGTGTACTCCCTAAAAATGCCAGAGATATTAATTCAAACCTCAGAAGACTTGTGCTACACACCTCAGCAAACCCTACCCACACATCTCAGATAGACTGCACTTCTCTTTAAAAAGCTGTTCCTACTTACCTTTGAGGGTTTTACCTACACACCTCAGAGATTCCCTTTACTGTCCTAAAAGACACCTTAGTGTGTTTCCCTACTCATATCAGATGGATATCTTTATTTACTTCAGAGGGCCCTCACTACACAACTGAGATTTCACTACTACAAAGGTAAAAGTGCTTTATATCACCTCATATATACCTTCTGCACACCTAATGGAGATCTATCTATACACCTCAGAGAGCCTGAACAACAAACCTCAGAGATTTCTTCCCTTCGCACACTCCACACAGACACCTAACTGCGTATCTCAGAAAGCCCTCCCAACTTACATCAAGTACCCTTCCTACACAACACAGAGGGCCATCCATACACACCTGAGAAACCCTTCCTACACATATCATTAAGCAACCCATATACAACTCAGAGAATAACACCACACAGTGCCTCTCTACATTTCTCAGATTGCCCTACTTTTACAATCCAGAGGGTTCTGTTACACACCTCATAGAGCCATCCATGAAAAATCTCAGTTTGTTCTCCTCATTAATCTCAGAGATCTCTCCTTACTCACTTTAGAATAATATACCTATACACCTCGGTGAGTTCTTAATACTTAAGTATACCTTCCCTATACACCCCAATGAAGAGTCCTCCAGACAAAGCTCAAAGTGCCCTTTCAACAAATCTCAAAAAAAGTCTATGTATGCATCTCAGGTAGCAAATACCATTTACCAAAAATCCTTGTGCATTCATTCAAAGGCCACAGCTATAAAACTCTGATTCTTGTGATACTTCTTTGAGTGCCCTCCCCAAACCCCTGAGAGATTCCCTGTATGATCCCTTCCAAAAAAATTTAATGTGTTCTCCTTAACTTTACTTCAAGGGGCCCTCCCTACACAACTGAGATTTTAAGGGCTAAGTGGTGAAAAAATAAAGAGGCAAGCATACAGGATGGCATACAATAAGGAGTGTCTTTCTGTGGGATAACCAATTCAATTTTGTTATCTACTCCAGGGATATATCAGGTTACATTAGTGTAGTTAGTTTGTGCATGTGCAGATCACATAACTTGCTTGCTTCTCAGAGTCCACTAGTACCAAATGTTTTCATAAGAAGATAACAGCTCAAGGACAAAGGAGTTGCAGAATGTTTCTAAGTCAGAGAAACAGAGGTCTTCATAATCTGAGGTGTGTACTCATTCAAAGGACTTATGCTCCTCTGTAATTTATCATGGTTTGAATCTCTACAATTCCAAGCTTTTGTTTTGTGTGCCTTTTTGAATAGATATGACTTGTCTTTTGTTTAAGGAAGGTGGAGGGAGAAAGTAAGGCAGACATTGGAAAAATAAGCACAACATAATAAGGTAAGTGTCCATAAACATCCTCCAATGAAAAGCTGTTTGAACCATGTAAAATTTGGTAGCCATGAGATTATCCAATCTAATAAATTCCAACCTCCATCATATTGTTGCACCTTCTATACAATGTCTTTGAGATTATCTAATTCCTTTTGAATGGAATTGTTATCAGTTAGATTGAAACAACACAGGTTGTTAAATTTATGGCATCCCTTATGATGTAACAACAGCAAATAATCAATAGAAGTCCTACTATCAAGAATAGTTTGATGGTGTTCTTTTTGTTCCTCATTAGCATAGTAATTGCCCTTGATGTGTAATTTATATTTTTTACCATAGCACAGGTAAGCCCCATTGTCTGTTTATAAGCTCCTACTTCTAGGGAAGGAATACCAATTAAAGAGAATTTTAAAGACTCAAATTCTGCTTTAGACAATAGATTAACCAAATCATCACAATCTTTATCTCAGTTTATAGCCCTTTTATGTAATTGTTGAGCTGGATTGTGACCTATTAAATCCTGAAGAGAAGGGAGAAATGCTGTTAATCTGCTTAAACAAAAATGAGTTCCATGAAACATATTACTTGAAATACAGTTAGATATTTAAGCACCACATGAAAAGAACAGATCCCAGTATGCTTCCCATATCTACATTTTGGTGAAAACAAATTTCAGAAAAACTAACAATTTCTGCTAAGTGAACCCAAAAGTTATAATGACTGCAAGAAACCAAAGATGGAACAGTTTTATGTACAGGGCACCACCAACAAACAGGAATACAACAGAGAAATAACACACCAACAAACAGGAATACAACAGAGAAATAACACAATAATGGCCAGCATACTTGTGAAAATTTGGGTAAGTTTTACAAAGAGAGGTGTAACCAAAATTTTCAGGACACATTCTAAACCCATCTGGCCTAGCAATTGTTGAGCAGATTTGGTTAAAATATTTATATCCCCCCAGGTCACTAGATAATTAGAAGATCAGGGGCCCATAGGGCCTCTTTCCTTTTTGGAGTTTCTTTCTTTGAATCAGAGTCCACTCCATCCAGGATCAAATGGAATTTGGTAATCAGATTGTGAATTACTTGATGCCAACTCATGATGATTGATGGGTTTCACACACCTGGAATCCAGACAGGAAATGTAGAAGTAGAGGAGCAGCATATTTTTTCCTCATGTAATCAAAGATAAAGGGTTTTCCATGTAGGGCTTTGTGGAATTCTGTAATTTACATAAATATTTGGTAGCGGTTCCTTAGAGGCAAAGTGTCTGTCCAAGGCAGAGGAGAAGTTATGTGTATTGTCTCACATTCTATATTAACAGAAGTCACTGTGAACAAGGCAATATTGAGAACATTATTAACATGAATGAGGTTAGGTCCCCTTTATTAGATTTTTTAAAAGGCACATTTTAAGTGGTGTGCATGTTCAACTAATGTCTGTTCAGTAGGACTGTGGGGAATTCCACAGGTTAAAATTATATTTTATTGATTACAAAAATGAGCAAAGGTGCTAGAAGTATAAGCATGGGAATTGTCAGTTTTTAAATGATGAGGTTTACCTTGGTGACAATGAAGAGGAGCACAAGATAGATATAGGCTGAGACCTTCTCTGAACAATGTGCATTGGAGGATGTATCTATGGTCACATGTAAGAAAGAGTAGGGGTAGAAAGGAGGAAAATGAGTTATATCCATTTGCCAAAGTCCATTAGAATCTAAACCTCGAGGGTTTGTGGTTTCTCAAGTAGAACAAAAGGGTATGAAATGAGATAAATTATTAATGATAAAACAGGTCTGTTGAGAGGAAATAGAAAAGGCTTTCATTAAAGAATGAGCATTTCAATAAAAAAAAAATTGTGTGATTCCACAGCACCTGAAAAGAAAATAAAAGGATTTCATAGCACCATCAACATGAGCATTTCCTTCAGTGATTGGTCCAGGAACCTTAGTGTGGCTACTTATGTGAGCAAGAAATATTGGAGCTGTATGATCTTGTAAAAGAGATTGAAGAGTGATAAACAGGCATAGCAAATGAAGAGTCCAAATAAGGTGACAAAATTGCAGAGAAAATATGAGGCATCAGTTTACCTATATACTGAGAATCTGTAATGATATTTAAGGCAATGGAAAACATACAAAGAGCTAAAGTAATTGCAGTTAATTTGCCCCCCCCTGAGGAGAAGCTTGAGGCAATGTGCAACAATCTGTCCTTTTTTCATCAATGAATATAAATATTACACCCCATTGTTTTCCTCCATCAGTATAGACAGTTATCCCATTGGAAATCAGAATAGAGAATATTATACAAGGAGCATGAGAGACTTGACACAATAAGGAAAGGTGTTCATCCAAAAGTGCATGGAAAGCAATAGGAGCTAAAAAATCAGTTAAGATAGCTTGATAAAGAAAATTGTATATATTGTAAGTGTAAAATCTTTCCATAAAATAAAGTACATGAACATCTGTTCCTATGAGATCAAACATAAGAGACAGGTGTAAGTGATAAAATGCAACTGCCACAATCTGAGATCAATTGAGCATACATATCAGCATAAGGGAGAACATTTCTTCCTGAAAATTGAGGAGAGTATAACAACACTATTATACTCAAGCCTTGATTGTAAATGGTAACAACTGCAGTGAAGGCATAAGCCTTTCCAGTAAAGATTATTAGAGAAAAAGGAACATTGAGTGTTGGGAGTCTATCTATAAGGACTGTAGATAATTTCTCAGTAACATACCAAAGAGCTGTAGGCAGTGCAGGAGTTAATTGGAATAAGCTAGTGGGATTATTTTGCTTTTTTAACATCTGAAAAAAGGATGACAACATATCAGTATTTAAAGGAATATGTGGTTGGGCCCAATTTAAATGACCTAAAAATTGATGCAAATGAGCTAAGAAAAATGTGGAAGGACAAGTCAATTTTGGAATATGAGTAACATTGGAGTATTTTGTGTCCCAAATACTTAGTTGGATTTTTTTATGTGGCCATATGGAGGCCAGGTTGTAATACCATGTGTTGCAATTTAGTTAAAGAATCTTCTGTGAAGTATTGGCCCAACAATGAAAATATCATCTATATAATGATAAACAAGAATAAGTGGGAATAATTGTCAGAAAGGCTGAAGAGCCTTATTCACAAAATGTTGACATAATGTTGGGCTATTTAACATACCTTGAGGAAGAATTGTCCATTGATATCTATCAACAGGCTTATGATAATTGAATACAGGAACTGTGAATGCAAATTTACCTCAATCATCAGAAAAGATAGGAGTAGTAAAAAAAAAAAATCTTTTATGTCTATTACATAGAAGGAAATATCCTGAGGGATTAGAGTTAGGCAATTCACATTGAAGTGAACCCATAGGTTGTACACATTTATTAATTTATATTAAATTTTACAATAATATTCCTTTCCCTGATTTATTCTTTATGACAAAAATGGGTGTAATTCCATGGATTGGTAGAGTGTTCAATATGTCCTAATTATAACTGTTCTTGAATGAGAACCTCCAGGATTTCCAACTTTTCTTTAGACAATGGCCATTTTTTCTACCAAGACAGGAGTGGTAACCTTTCATTTTCATGTCAAGGAATTCAGAACCACAGAGGTCCCTACAGAAAAAGCAATTGGACAGACATTTGCAATTGTGTATGTACAGTTGAATATGAGTAATAACTTGCTGTGGGTTGGAAGGAAAAGGGGCAGAGCATTGTAACCATAGAGAACATTTAGACACTTGTACATTACTGCCTCCTATGCCCCAGGGTGGCCCTTCGTAAGGGCCATACATGAGGCCATATTGAGAGAGATAAATTTTCAACATTGATAGAGCTGTTTACTGGTGATGAGTCCTGCTTCCTCAGGTGTTGGAGTATAACTCCAGAGAAGCATGCCAAGGCAAGCATAGAATAGAAAGTAAGAAGCTTTATTAAAGAAAAGTAAAAGCAGACTTCTCCTGGGTGGAAGAAGGGGTCCCAAAAGCGGAATCCATCGAACTGAGCAAATCTTGTCATTTTATAGGTTTTTTTTTTTTTCCATTCTTTCCCCCTTATCTCTTTCCTTCCTTTCCATGTAATTAGGCCCGGTTTCGCATAACGTGAGAAGTGATGGGCAGGGTGAGGGCCAAGGTGATTCAGGCAGGTAAGGGCCCAGGGTGCATTAATTAGCATATCCTTGCCTGTTGTCCTTGACAAGGGCAGGTTAATTTGGTAATCAATGAGCTCTGCAGGTCCTTGACATTCCATTCTCCCAGGCAGTCTCCAACTTCTGGAAGCAGATGGCTTTCATGGGCCCCATTTCAATGATCTGATCCACTCCCCTATTTCTACACTAACTGCCTGTCCCCAATTCTGGCTTCAACATCAGCACTGGTTTCCAATAACCCTGTGATAGGCTGCTCATTTAAAAAAAGGGTTAACTTTGGTCTAGTTTCAGTAATAGGTAAACATGCTGTGATGACAGTGTAAACAAATCCTGCATTTCCCCTTTCATTATAGACTTCCCCAGAGAGACATTACATGAGCATCCTTAGTAGTAATCATATCTATCCATGCATTCCTTCCAGTAGCATGAAAGGATTTGTGGGAAGAGTTTCTGTTTGAATCTGAAACATTTGTGAAGTAGACATATGCATCTACAGGTGAAAAGTGTTTCCCCTTCTTTGGCCCTGGGTCAGAGAATGACTCATAATTGGTTTTTTTTTGACATGCCTGCTTCTGTGGCATGAGAATACTGTATGAATATGCTGGTTCTTGGTACAAAGTAGTATCTATAACTGGTATAACATCTGTGATATGCATAGTGTTTGTAACCTGTATAGACTCTGTAATCTCTTTAACTTCTTTGGCCTGAGTAGCCTATATGACTTATGCTATAGTTATAGTCTGAGTAGCCTTGATAACTTCAAATGTCACACTATGAGCTGAGTAGTTGCTATGACCTGAGCAACTTAAATAACCTTAGTAGCCCTATGAGTTGCATAACTTCTAGGCCAACATAACCTCTATTCCTTGCATAGCTTCTATGACTTGCATATCCTCTTTTGTCTGAATGATCTCTATTACCTGCACACTCTCTTGATCTAAGGATCTTTTGTTCTATGATTTTGTGTCCTGAGTGTACTCTATTACTAATACCTTTTATATCTGCATATATTTTATAACCTCAGGAGCCTATAAGACTAGAGTATCACCTGTGACCTTAATGGCCTAAATGAACTTAGAAGCTACTATTCGATGTGTTGTCTGTGAAAGAATGGACATTTTTTTAAGCTGTCTGTTTTATCTCAACTCCCTAAGGTCTCCCTCCCAGTGATGGGAACAAAGCCCTTAAAGATGTTCCAGGATATAAGATTACCAGAAACTGTTTACCAGAATCTATGCCCTGATGTAAAACATTGTGAAACATGTTGTATGTTATCACCAAACTCAGACCTTCTTTGGAATTTCCCAGAGGCTTTTTTCCCCTTTTCCCTTCCATGTGCGACCCCTCCCGATGTGTGGTTTCTGCCTTTATAAACTTGTAAGACGTTCTGCTAGGGACTTGAATCCTTGACTCCTGCGTGAGTCACGAGTTGGGTCCCAGAGCACTGGAATAAAAGCCTCTTGCGGCTTGCATCAACTGATGCCTCCTGTGGTTGACTGGGGTTGCCATCGATCCATGGGACAGAGTTAGGGTCTCATTTTGGGAGGTCTTACATTTGGGGGCTTGTCCGGGATCTGATGGCCCCCCTCATCCACAGAGTCAGCCTTGGAGGTAAGAAGGGGTACCCCGAGGTTGTCTGTCTTTGTCTTGTGTTTTGTTAGTTGGTCTGGTCCTGTGAGTGTGCTTTTGGTTTCACAGCCCTTTGGCAACTCAAGAGAGTGGCCGAACAGTGGTGGTTAGACATGCCTGGAGGGCCACAGGTTGCAGCCCTGGGGGACGCCCCAAGGGTAGAGGAGAGCCAGGGATGCCTGGTAGTCTCCTATGGTAAGGTTGCTGATCGGGTTCAATTGTTGGATCAGAGATTGTCAAGATCGTGCCCGTCTGATTCTGTTGCATGTTTGTGGTGGACAAGGTGGAGTAAGTGGGTCCTCCTGTCTGTAGCATTTTTGTTGTTTGTATTTCTAAAAATGGACGAACTGATGATGGGACAGGCTGTGACAACCCCTCTTAGTCTGACATTAGACCATTGAGCTGAAGTTAAGGGAAGAGGTTGCAACCTATCAGTTGAGATCAAAAAAGGCCCATGACTGACCTTCTGCTCCTCAGAATGGCCTGCTTTTAATGTAGGATGGCCAGCAGAAGGGACCTTTCATCTATCTGTCATTCTTGCTGTTAAAGAGATTGTTTTTCAGAAGGAACTTGGAGCCCATCCGAATCAGCAGCCCTACATCATGGTCTGGCAGGATCTGGTTCAAAATCCACCCCCCTGGATTCGACTTTGGGTTGCAAAACCCAAGCCCTGGCCAGCCGCACAAATTCTAGTTGCCTAATCTCCCAGTTCTCGGGGGAAATCCAGTCACTCAGACCCCTCCAAGAAGATTTATTCCAAAACCCAGGCTGACCACCTCCTTGACTCACTTCCCCCATATTCTCCCACCTCAGTTCCCGTAGGGGGTCAGCAAGAGCCAGAAGAACTGCTGGCCCCTGCAGTTACCCCCTCTGCTCCACCTAACAAGTCTCTGCTGGGGCCTACGTAGAGCACCACAGGGCCTGCACGGGGTACTAGGAGCTGCCGCAGAATAACTACCAACACCACCGTTGCCCTTCTCCTAAGGGCTTATGGGCCCCCACCAGTGGCAACAGATGGTGGACCGGCTCCTCTTCAGCCCCTCCAGTATTGGCCTTTTCCTCTGCAGACTTGTATAACTGGAAAAGTAATCATCCTCCCTTTTCAGAGGACCCCCAGCGCTTAACCAGGCTGGTGGAGTCTTTAATGTTCTCTCATCAGCCCACATGTGATGATTGCCAGCAGCTACTGCAGACCCTTTTCACTACTGAGAAGAGGGAGAGCATTTTATTGGAGGCAAGGAAGAATGTACCAGGAACAGATGGACAACCCACCCAGTTCCCCAACATCATTGAGACTACCTTCCCCCTCTCCAGGACTGACTAGGACTTCAACACGACAGAAGGTAGGGAGCAACTGACAGTCTATCCCCAAACTCTAGTGGCCGAACTCCTTGGGGCAGCAAGACACCCCACTAATTTGGCTAAGGTAAGAGAGATTATCCAGGGGACCACGGAACCCCTGTCAGTATTTCTCAAGCGCTTAATGGAAGCTTCCAGGTGCTACACCTGGTTTGACCCTACCTCTGAGGGGCAAAGGGCTTCCATGGCCATGGCTTTTATAGGGCAGTCAGCAATAGATATTAAGAGAACGTTGCAGAGAGTAGAAGTGTTCCAAGATTATACTGTACAGGATTTAGTTAAGGAGGCAGAGAAAGTGTATCATAAGAGGGAAATTGAGGAAGAGAAGGAGCAAAGGAAAGAAAAGGAGAGAGAGGAAAGAGAAAACAAAAGGAATCATAAGCAGGAGAAGAACCTAACACAGATTTTGGCCACAGTAGTAGGTGAGAAAGGCCAGGAACAAACACAAGGCAGGGCTTAAGAAAGGGGTCAGGTAACCTGGGCAACCACACTCCATTAGACAAGGATCAGTGTGCCTACTGCAAGGGGAGAGGTCACTGGGCTAGAGAGTGTCCTAAGAAGAAGAGTGGGCCCTCCAAGAAAGTATTAGCCCTAGAAGAAGAAAAAGATTAGTGCGGACGGTCTCGGAACCCCTCCCTGAGCCTAGGGTAACACTAGAGGTGGAGGGGAAGCCAGTCGAGTTTTTAGTAGATACTGGGGCTCAACATTCGCTCCTACTTGAACCATCTGGGCCCATCTCCCACAAGAAATCATGGGTCATAGGAGCTACAGGGCACCAACAGTACTCATGGACTACCCAAAGAACGGTAGACTAAGGAACAGGACAGGTAACCCACTCATTTCTAGTCATCCCCGAGTGCCCTGCTCCTCTACTTAGGAGAGATCTCCTAGCCAAAATCGGAGCGCAGATTACCTTCACCCCTACTGGCCCAGAGGTGACCCGAAGAAAGAGAATAACTAGTGCCCTGACTATGCGCCTGGATGATGAACATAGACTTTTTGAGAGACAGGAAGCAAAAATATGTCACATAACTGGTTGAACAGGTATCCAGGGGCGTGGGCCGAAATGGCTGGAACAGGACTAGCCGCAGAAAGACCACCTAAAGTTATATAGCTTAAGGCCACATCTACCCCTGTAGTTCTGTCAATGCCCTATGACTAAAGAGGCCCAGGAAGGAATTAGTCCCCATATCCAGTGCCTCCTTCAGCAAGGTATCCTAGTTAAGTGTCAGTCACCATGGAACACTCCCCTGTTACCTGTTAAAAAGCCTGGCACAGGAGACTATCACCTGGTACAGGACTTAAGAGAAGTAAACAAGCAAGTACAGGACATCTACCCCACTGTACCTAACCCTTGCAACTTGCTGAGCTCTCTTCCCCCGGATCAAATTTGGTATACTGTCTTGGACTTAAAGGATGCTTTCTTCTGCCTGAAACTACACCCTTCCAGCCAAAACATCTTCGCATTTGAGTGGAGGGACCCTGACTCTGGGACAACAGGACATTTGACTTGGACCCGATTACCCCAGAGGTTAAAGAATTCCCCGACCCTCTTCCATGAAGCTCTCCACCAAGATTTAGCCCACTTCCATTCCACCCATCCCCAGGTAACACTTCTGCAGTATGTAGATGATTTACTACTGGATGGGGCCACAGAGGAGGAATGCCAACGGGGCACAGGACTACTGCTAGATGAACTTGCCCACTTAGGATATCGGGCCTCCACCAAGAAGACCCAGATATGCCAAAAGGAGGTGATGTACCTGGGGTACACCTTCAAAGGGGGGCAGAGATGGCTAATGGAGGCCAGAAAACAAACTGACTCAGACACTGGTTCGTCACTCACCCCGCCAGGTGTGAGAATTTTTAGGGACTGCAGGGTTTTGCCGCCTGTGGATCCTTGAGTTTGCTACCCTGGCAGCTCCCCTCTATCCTCTGAATAAAGAGGGTACATCATTTGAGTGGGGTCATGACCAGCAGCAGGTCTTTGATGACATCAAGAAGGCATTACTGTCTGCCCCAGCCCTGGCATTGCCGGACATAGCAAAGCCCTTCATCCTATTTGTGGATGAGAAGAAGGGAGTACCCCAAGGGGTGCTGATCCAGCCGCTAGGGCCATGGAAGAGGCCGATAGCCTACATCTCCAAGGAGCTAGACCCTGTTGCTAGTGGCTGGCCTGCCTTTCTGAGGTCTGTGGCAGCAGTGGCAGTATTGGTGAAAGATGCTGACAAATAAACTATGGGACAAAAGCTAACAGTCATTGCCCCTCACTCCTTGGAGAGCATCATCCGACAGCCCCCTGACTGGTGGCTGTCCAATGCCCGCATGATGCATTACCAGAGTCTCCTACTGAATGGAGACAGGATCCAGTTTGGGCCACCTGACATCCTCAACCCAGCTACCCTACTACCTGACATGTCCACCCAGGAGAGTGTGCTGCATACCTGTCAAGACATTCTAGCAGAAGAAACAGGGACCTGAAGGGACCTCCAAGACCAGCCCTTACCAGATGCTCAGCTGACCTGGTTCACTGATGGAAGCAGCTACATAATAGAATGTAAAAGTGTAGCTGGGTTGGCGGTAGTGGATGATGAACAAACTATCTGGGCAAGCAGCTTACCAGAGGGGACGTTGGCTCAAAGTTGAGTTACTAGCTCTGACTCAGGCTCTGCGGTTGGCAGAAGGAAAAAAATTAACATCTACACTGACAGCAGGTATGCCTTCACTACTGCCCATGTCCACGGGGCCACCTACCGGCCGCGGGGGCTGCTGACCTCGGCAGGGAAGGAAATCAAAAATGAAGAAGAAATTTGAAGCCTGTTAGAGGCCGTTCAACTTCCTATGAAAGTAGCAATTATTCACAGCCCTGACACCAAAAAGTAGTGTCAAAAGTTGCCAGAGGGAAACAAAGGACTGACAGGGTAGCCAAGCAGGCATCTCAAGGACTTAATGTCCTATCCTCGTAGGGGGAAAAACCAAGGTCTCACCCTAAGGATGCGGTATACCCCTTTATTAGAAACTTTGAATATTCAGAACTGGACCTTGAGGAAATGGACAGATTAGGATTTTGCCTGGAGACTCCAGAAGGGATCCAGGAAACCTCAGAAGGAAAATGAATTCTCCCTGAAAAACAGGTGATCATTTTTCTCAGACACCTTCACAAGTTAATTCACCTGGGCCCAAAACATATAAGAACTCTTGTCCAGTCTTCACCATATTACATCATGAATCTTGGGGAGCTTGCAGATACAACTGTAAAAGAATGCAAGTCTTGCCACATGGTGAATGCCCTACCCAGCAAGCTCCCTCTCAGCAAACGGCTCCGAGGAGACCAACCTGGGAGTTACTGGAAAATGGACTCTACTGAGGTAAAACCAGCTAGGTATGGATACAGATACTTATTATTATTCATAGATACATTTTCAGAATGGGTTGAAGCCTTTCCTACCAAGAAGGAGACTGCTCAGGTGGTGGCCAAAACAATACTAGAAGTCATCTTCCCGAGTTTTGAGTTGCCCAAGGTAATCAGGTCAGACAACAGCCCTCCATTTGTTGCCCAGGTAAGTCAGTGACTGGCCAAAATCTTGGGGCTTAATTGGAAATTACATTGTGCTTATAGGCCCCAAAGCTCAGGGCAGGTAGAAAGAATGAATAGAACTTTAAAAGAGGTCATGATTAAATTTTCCTTAGAGACTGGCATAACAGACTGGATAGTCCTCCTTCCTTTTGCTTTTTTTCAGGTGCACAATACCCCTGGCTCCCTCAAGCTAACTCTTTTTGAAATCCTTTATGGGACTCAGCCCCCCCACTAATTACCATACAACACCTTCCTTCCCCATATTCTTACCCCTCTCAATCTCTGTACACCAGATTAAAAGCCGTTGAGACTGTGCAGAGGGAGGTGTGGAATCAGTTGGCCGAGGCCTACAAGCCTGGGGAACTAATAAGTGCTGTACAGGTACTAATGCTCAGGCAACAATACCAGTCCCTCCGCCAAGGAAATAGCTTCAGAGAAGAGTATATAGAAACAGAAGTTCTATGATTAGAAATTACAAAAAAGCAAATGGGGGAATGGAAGAATGGACATTTTTTTTAAGCTTTCTGTTTTATCTCAACTCCCTAAGGTCTCCCTCCCAGTGATGGGAATAAAGCCCTTAAAGCTGTTCCAGGATATAAGATTACCAGAAACTGTTGACCAGAATCTATGCCCTGTTGTAAAACATTGTGAAACATGTGATATGTTATCACCAAACCCAGACCCTCTTTGGAATTTCCTGTCGGCTTTGTTCCCCTTTTCCCTTCCATGTGCGACCCCTCCTGATGTGTGGTTTCTGCCTTTATAAACTTGTAAGATTTTCTGCTAGGGACTTGAATCCTTGACTCCTGCGTGAGTCACGAGTTGGGTCCCAGCGCGCTGGAATAAAAGCCTCTTGCAGCTTGCATCAACTGATGCCTCCTGTGGTTGACTGGGGTTGCCATCGATCCATGGGACAGAGTTAGGGTCTCATTTTTGGGGGTCTTACACCTGTATGGTCCTATTTACCTCTATTTCCTAAAAGACATCTATAACCTGTATATCCTCTACAACTTGAATTGCCCCCATACCTGAGTAGTGTCTATTGCCTGCATACTTATTATGAGCTGAGGGATCTCTATGAACTGCGTAACCTCTTTGAAAATCTCAACCCATATAGCATCTAGGGCTTGCAAGGCTTAAATTGTCTGAATAGTCTCTTTGACCTGTAGAACCTTGAAAATCCTTTGATGACCTCAGTTGACTGTATGAACTGTGTAAACAGAATAAACTGTGTAACCCTTATGTTCTGAACAGCCTAAAGCACCTGACCTCTATGAAGAGAATATCAGACATTCCCTGTGCCTCTGTCATCTTGTAACCTCTATTATCTCTGTAACATCTATTATGTGTGTATTCTTTATGGCCTTTCTATCTTCTATGGTCCCAATATTTTCTATGACTTATACAACTCTAATAATTGTTCAGACATTGCAGCCCAAATCATTTCTCAATTATGCCATGGATATTGCTGGCATTTTAAAACTAAGTTTGTTGTGATATTCAGGAGCAGAAAGCAGAACAGAAAGATTTTAAAAATTGTGACTTGAAAGATTGGAGTAAACCTAGGGCTAAGGAAGTCACAGTTGTTAAAGACATTACTTCCCCTAAAGAAGTGCTAAAGACTTTGCCTAGAGACAATAAGAAAGATGGCTTGAAGGCATTTCAGGAGTTGGCAACACAACACCCATCACAGGGTCAAGGGAATAAAGTTGAAAATTATTTTAAGAGACCAGTGGGACACCCTACTTGTACAAGGGGGCCTAGGAAGGTTGTTCAATGTGCTCAGCCACCCAAACACTCAGAGACTGCTGCAGTAAGGGTCCCTGTAGACTTGGCTACTGCTCAAGATGGTGCCAAACCTTGGCATCAACCATGAAGTGCTGGTTCTGCAGGAATGCCTGATGCTGGAATTAGGGGCTCATGGGGACTTCCACGAAGATTTCAAAGGTAGGTCTTGGAGATTTTCAATAGTGCAGCAGCATCAGAGTCCTTGAAGGCACCCCCTGAGAAAACAAAGTTTAGAGATATGATGATGAAGTCAAAGCTACAGTGGAGACCCCCAGGATTAAGAATGCCGGTAACTTGGGACATCATCCTAGGAAATCTGCAGGAATCCAGTAGACTCAATGCACAAGTCTACTTGGGCTGTACCTAAAAGGCCATGGGATGGAGGAACTATACAATCCCATTTAAGAAAGCATCATGATGTCTTGTTCCCCAGATGACAGATGTGGAGCTTCAGGACTTGTTTGCCTAGCTGGATTTTAGTCTTGTTTTGGTCCTATCCCTTCTTTCTATGGCCGTAATTTTGTAAATGGAAATATTTACTCTGTACCATTATATGTTGGATACTTATAGATTTCTTTCAATTTTGCAGGAGCTGAAAATACAAAATAACCTTGAGCCTTAGGGAAGAATTTGGACTTGAACTTTGAGCAATCTCAGAACTGTTAATAGTATGGGAACTCTTGGAAATGGACAAAATGTATTTTACATTGTGAAGTTTTTGGGGCCAGGGGTGGAATGTTATGGTTTGGATGTGAGGTGTCCCCTAAAAGCTCACATGTGACACAATACAAGAATATACTGTGGAGAAATAATTGGGTTGTGAGAGTCTTAAACCAATTAGTGATTTAATTCTCTGATAGGGATTAGCTGTGAGGAAACTGGAGTGGGAAGATGTGACTGCAGGAGGTGGAAATTGGGGCTTGGCTTTGGGGCATGTATTTGTATCTGGCAAGTGGAGACCCTTCTCTGTGCTTCCTGTTCATCATGTGAGCTGCTTCCCTGGGCCACACTCTCCTGCCATGGTGTTCTGCATCCCCTTGATCCCTGAAGAATGGAGCTCACCATCTATGGACAGAGACCTCTGAAACTGTGGGCCCCCAAAATAAACCTTTCATCCTCTGCAGTTGTGCTGGTTAGATCCTTTTAGTCATGACACCAAAGTAACTGACTAAAACAGTGAGGTTATTATGAATTTTCATGGTCACATTGAGTAAATAATATCAATGTTAGAGGCCACAGAGAGGATACTATATGGTTTATGAGGTCACAATGAGAATATTGTTAGTTTCAGAGGCCAAGTTAAAATATTATGTGTTAGGGCTCACAGTGTGGGTATTATATCATTGTCAGGGTACACAGTGAAGGTATTATATCTGTCAGAGGCCATGGAAGGGTACTGTGTGAGTATAAGAGGCCATAAGTGGATATTGTCAGTTTCAAAGCCTATGTGAGGATATTAAATGATGCTCACAAGGTACAGTAAAGTTATTATGTGAGTTTCAGAGGAAATAGTGGGGAATTAAAATGAGCATCAGAGGCCATATTGATGGCATGTGAATGAGATAGGTCACAGTGAGGGTGTAATAAATCAGAGGTCAAATTCAGGATACTATATGTGTCAGAGGCCACAGTGAGTGTAGTTTTTGATTATTAGAGGCCACAGTTTTGTTATCATATAAGTATTAGAAGCATCATTGAAGATATTATGTGAGTGTCTTAGACCACAGTGAGGGTTTTATTTGAGTGTAAGTTGCCAAATGAGGATATCATATGCAGGGGTAACCATGAGATCATTATTATGAGAGTCAGTGGCCACAAGAGAGTATTATGTGAGTGTCTGTGGTCAAATCAAGTGTATTACATGAATGTCACAGGTCATATTAAGTGTATTTTGTGAGTTTCAGAGGCAAGAATATGGGTATTATGAGTGTGAGAGTCCACAATGAAGGTAATATATCAGTGTCTGAGGTTACAGTGAGGGAATTATGTGATTGCCAGAGCTTATAATTAAGATATTTTGTGAAGGTCAAAGGCCAGAATTAGGATATTCTGTGAAGAACAGAGGCAAGAGTGAGGAAATTATGAATGCCAAAAAAACACACGGATGACATTATGAGTGTTAGAGGTCACAGTGGGTTACTAAGTGTCAGAGGTCATATTGAGGATATTATATCATGGCAAGAGGCCAATTTAGGATACTATGTGAGTGTCAGTTACCACAAGAGGTATTAAGTGAATGCCTATTGTCACAATCAGGACATTGGAATGGCAGACATCACAGTAAGAGTATTTTGTGAGATTCAGAGGCAACTGTGGGCACTTAATGAGCATAAGAGCCCACAATGAAGGTATGATGTCAGTGTCAGAGGAAAAGTGAGGAAACAATGTGCGAGCCAGAGGTCACAGGAATATATTTTGTCAGTGACAAACCCCAATTGAGGATAGTATGTGATAATCAAAGGACATAGTAAAGGTGTCTTGTGAGTTTCAAAGGCCATAGTGAGTGATTTGTGTGAGTATAGGCCACAGTGAGTGTATTATTTGAGTATCAATGGCCCCATTGATGATACTATGTGAGTTTGAAAGGTCACAGTGAAAATATTGTGATTGTGGCAGAAGTCATAATGAAAATGTTATGTGAGTGTCAGTGGTCACAGTGGTGTATATTATGAGTGACATAGGCAAAGTGAGGATATTATGTGAGTGTGAGAGGCCACAGAAAAATATTATTTGAGTGTCAGAGGTGAGGATAAGATGAGCCACTTCAGTTCATGGTTACTGGCTCCAGTACTTCTGGACCTGTAGGAGGAGAGAAAGGAAGAACATTGGAGAGCATAGCAAAGCTGCTCAGCTCACAGCAGCTGGGAAACCAAAAAGTCAGGGACAAGGCATAGTTCCCATTGGCACACCTGCAAAGCACACTCCCTTAAACAGTCCCCACTCCTTGAGTTCTTTTCTTTTCTTTTTCTGTATTTAGTTCTAGGATTGAATTCAGGGGTGTTTTACCACTGACTTATACCCCCAGATTATTAATTAAATAATTATTTAATAGAGACAGGGTCTAAGATGCTGAGGCAGAAGGTGCTGTGATAGTCCTGCTTTAGCTTGTAAAATCACTGGTATCACAGGTGTGTGTCACTGTAGCCAGCTCAATGCCCTGTTTCCCTCCACTTCCCTGTATTTCATTCAGCTATGACTCCATCGATAGATTAATCTACTGATGAAATCTGAGTCCCCAAAAGTCTACCTCTGAACATCACTGCAGTGGGAGTCTGAATTTCAACACAGGCGCCTCTGGGGGATATTCCAGATCCAAACTGCAACAAGGAGGGACTGGGATCATGTCCCAGGACCACACTGGGGAAGCAGCAGCCTTGATTGAAGAAGTTGAAGACATCTGAAGAGGTGAGATTTAGCAGTGTGGAATCTGCAGTGTGCAGGAGGAAGTGATTTCCTGTGGGGGAGCCCCAAGGTGCCTTGAAACATAAACTGGCCTTTGTGCCAGGAGCACAGGGTACCAGGCATGCTAGCAAAGGGACCCGGAGTTAGAAAGAACTGAACTGGTGCAGCAACAGTGGTATATGCCTGGAATCCCAGCTACTCAGGAGGCTAAGGAAGAAGGATCATGAGTTTGAGTCCAGCCTGAACAATTTAAATAAATTAATTATTAATATTAATAATAATAAAATATCTAGCATTCAGTGGAAGAGTGCTCCTGGATTCAATATACAGTTCCACAGAAAAGAAGAAAGGAAAGGAAAGGAAAGGAAAGGAAAAAGGAAAGAATCCAGTTTTAGTGGTGCATACCTATAATCCCAGTGACTCAGGAGGCTGAGGCAGGTGGATAAAAAGTTCAAAATCAGACTTAGCATTTTAGTGAGGCCCTAAGCAACTTAGTGAGAGCCTGTCTCAAAATAAAAATGAAATATAAAATTAAAATATAAAAAGTGCTGTGAAAAATCACCCCTGGTTTAATGCCAGTACTGAAAAAAAAACCTCTGTAATATGTATAATTATAATACACCAATAAAATATATGGGGAAAATGAAAAGAAAATAAATGAGTTACTAAGATGGATACTAAAAGGCAATAAAGCTTTTATTCCCATAGCTCTCTGGCCATGCTAGCTGCTGCAGCTGGTTGGGGGCCCTTCCATAACTAAAGGAGGAAGATGGTGCTGTAGAGAAGAACAAATCTCTGCAGGTCATCATCTCTAGGATCCAGCCTGTAATGCAAACTAAAAAGGATGTGCTGTGGTACAATCAGACTCTGAAGATGGCCAGACTGGGAAAAGTGAAATAAACTGATCACCTCACCAACCACTGTCCAGCTCTGAGGAAACCTAAATCATGCCATATTGGCCAGAATTGTGGTCCTCACCACAGTGGCAAAAACAGAGAATTGGGCACAGGTTGTGGGAAACACTACAGAGCATGCAGTCTGTCACTGATCCAGATGATTCTGATATGATTAGAAGCAAGCCTCAACTCTCAGGGATTCTTCAGATTCAGGGGAAAGGCCAGCTATAGAACAACTTAGAGACCAACCAGTAAGATATAGAGAACCCGCTTTTAATTCCTTGTTTTTATGGCTCTGGGGATTCAACTTTATTCCTAGTAGGCAAGCACTCTACCACTGAACTTCATCCCTAGCACTCTATACCTTCTTTCACACACACACACACACACACACACACACACACACACAGAAAACAGAAACAACTTGAGAAGGGTCTTACTAAATTGTCCAGGAGGACCTCAAACTTGCAATTTCCCTGCCTTAGCAACCTGAGTAACTGGAATGATAGGCATGTGCCACTATGCCCAAAGGCTGAAAGCTTTAAGTCAGGAACATGGTGGAAAAATGTAAATATTTGGAGCATTTTAGTCAAATACAGTAGGAATTGAGAAGAACTGAAATTTTGGTAAGAACTCATAAAATGGAAGAAAGAACAGAATCCACCCTGATTTTCAGGTAGGCAGCAGAACCAGGCAGGTTACAGAATTGAAATATAGCTTAGAAATAAGACAAAGTAGAATCTGCTAGACTGCAAGTGTTAGTTTTGTACTGAAACATGATCTTTCTCTCTACAGCCATGACAAATAATTTTCACAATATGCCAGTAATCCATTAATGTGCATGTATGAAACATTCAGACTCTTAATTCCTGACTGGTATTTAAGATATACAGCTGAATGATAAACACATACAATTTTCTTATTGGTACTGGGGATTAAACTCAGGGGCACTTTATCACTGAACTACATTCCAAGTCCTCCCACATGTCTTTTTTGAAAACTTTGATACAGGATCTTACTAAGTTGCTTATGTTCTCATTAAACTACTGAGGCTGGCCTCAAACTTGCATTCCTCAGTTTTAACCTCCCAAGTCTCTGGATTTGCAAGTGAGTGCCCCTGTCCTCAGCTAGACAGATGTCTATTTATAAACAATGCACAGATGATTTTTAATTTTTTTACTGTTAAGGTTATTAGACTGAAAGGATCTTGAACCATATTTGGAATTTTTAATTGTATTTTGATTCTGTTTAGTGACAAAACTTAAGACTCCTGACCCTCAGCACAGTTTTTAGTTGGTGTCCTCATAGAGTTTTTACCATGATTGTGACTAAACATGAAGGTAGTGAGAGGGAAGAAACATTCCTGTGCATCTGTGTTTTAGTTTAATGATCCCCAAAATAAATAATCTCCTTGGCTTCTTGTTTGAATATCTGTCCTCTTGCAGATAGACTGAGCCACTGGAAAAGTTCTGGGTCATGAGTTGTGGGCAGAAGCAGACATGCCTTGTCTAGGAAAGTTCACTTATGTGATGGCATAAGAAAATGCAAGAGAACAGGAATGGAGGCATATGCTGTAATTCCAGTTATATGGGAGGCTGAGGCAGGAGGATCACAAGTTTGAGGACAGTCTCAGCAACTCAGCAAGAACTTGTCTCAAAATAAAATAAAAAAGAGAAGTAATTCAATGTCACACAACTTGACTGGCAGGTGTGAAGCCCTGGGTTCAACAGCCAGGAGTGGGATGGGTGGTGATTTGGGCTCTCATATATGATCAAATTATGGAAGAGGCTTTTTTGGTCAGGAGTCAGATGTTGTGAAATTCCCACTATCCCAGGTGATGAGAATCCACTTCTGAAGAATCTGTGGATTCCATTTCATATTAGGGTATGAAGAAATGTAGTGAAAGCCAGGAATCCAAGATCTGAAGGTCCTGCCTCCCTAGGTGAACTAAGCATCTCTCCCCATTTAGGTCTTCTCACATGATTGGGGACAGCACATCTTCCTGAAGTCTCACTTGCTTAGAGACAGCACATCTTCCTGAGTTCTTCTCACATACTTGAAGACAGAAGGCAAATCTTCCAGCCCTTTGTCAGAGAGATGTTTTGGTACTCAATGCATCCATAATCTTCTCTTAAATTTCTAGCTGAGGAGGAAATAGGGGGCCACTACCATAAAAGTTTTGCTTTCTTCAATGTCAAAAACTTGGACACTTCTCCCAGGTGATAAATCACAATTTGGTTACCTGCTACTGTGGTTGGATCTGGATAGTCCCCAAAGCTTTTGTTTTGAAGAATTGGTCCTTAATGAAGCAGGGTACAGAGCTGGGGTCTTCAGGAGGTGACTGAATCACTAGGGGTCGGGCCTCATAATGAATTAATCTCCTGGAGAATTTACAACTTCATGGTCTATTGGAGGGGGTGGAATCTTTAGAGGTGGGGCCTAACTGGAAGAAATTGAACTTTTAGGGTGTACCCTTTAAAGTGATATTGGGCACCTGGCTTCTCTGCTTTTTGGCCACCATAAAGTGAGCAGTTTTACTCTGCTCTGTGCTCACTGCCATGTTCTGCCTTGCCATGGGCCAAGTGAAATGGGGCCAAGCATGACAATGTTTCTGAAACCAGAAGGCAAAATAAATCTTATCTCCTTCAAGTTTATTTACCTCAGTTATTTTGCCACAGCAGTGGAAAACTGACTAACACACCTGCCAAAATGGATTAAGGGAAAGGTATGGAATAGAAATCTAAATTAAAACTTCAGAGGTATATCTCACCTGTCAGTCTTTTAGTTAGTAATGGAGGGAAGCTGGGAAAATGAAAACCCTGCCTTTAAGTTCAGCTATACCTTATCCTGGAGGTCCAACTTGCCTATAGGTGATGGTAAATTATTATTAATTTCTTTCAAAGAATTTTAGCTTGAATTTTTATGTGCAGTCTGAATACAAATATTACTGGAGGGAAATAAAACTGAGTTTATATAAGAAATGTTTTGTGATGCATTCCTTTATCATCTGGTCTTTTTTTTTTCTGATCATAGTCCTCAGCAAGTTCTGGGTCTAGTGAACATATGGCAGAATTTGAAAGAAAAGAGTGGGTAACAGGATGATGCAGACAGAGAAGGCATGTGTGACACTACAGAGGTGTGGACTCCTACAGGGGGTTTACTGAGGTGACTGAAAGGAACAGAGGGTGGCCACCACACCTGCTGCTCATTATGCATGGACCCGTGGTTAGTTCTGGAGGCAGAGGTGGGAGCCCTGAGGTCCAGTTACTTGTGTTTCCTGGCCTGCATTGTCATAGAGCCGTGAATTTCAAAGTGAATAATACTGCTCATGTGTCCAGAAAGTTTGGTGCTGGACAACCTCTGTAAATATCCACTTGAAATGATACAGAATTTAAAATACACTGATTTATCCACTATTTTTTTGCTAAGAGAATTGGCATTATTTAGCCTAAGGTTTTGCTTTAGGATTTTTCATTTAAAAGTCTCTGTGCTAGCTTAATAATGTATTTGTTGTAATAACTCCTATTTTTAGTATTACTTTAGGAAACTATTCAATTTACTGGAGTTAAAAAAAAACATTATTTGAAGATCAGTTGATCCCAATTCTTCATGATCACTGTGCTTATCAACCCCTTCAGAACAGAAGGAATCTATATAGAGAGTTTTCACTTCAGTGCCTGGCCTTATTACTATGGATAAACTCTTGACCAGTAAATATCAGCTTGTTGACCATGGATTTCATCACCTTTAATTTTGAATTCAAATGTGACTTTAAAAAAAGAACATGGAGTTTTGTCTCCTTGCTGCCTACTGCATTCACTATAATCACCACCCCAGACTTGCCATACTGCTTTTCAAGATTTTGTTTCTATTATCCTCTTTACATTATAAGTTTTGGCTAAGATTGAACTCTGTTCTTTGAAAACAAACCACAAATTGTCTGTCACCATCACTCTTCGCTATTTGTGTCTCTAAATTGACTATTCTTATGTATGAAATTCAAAAGTTCTATAAAAATGTCCAATATTGATTTCCTGTTGACTTTTGACATGAAGCACTTTTGTGAAGTAATAGCATAATATCTGTACCATTAATATTATATTGATAGTGACTTTCTTTCATGCATTTCTTGAATACTAACTTATGAAGACAGGAACTATCTCAGAGATTAATGGAAAACACTAAGTGTTATCTAGTGCCAGGATATATTAACTGAAATTGAGTTTCTTTTAAAATATTAATTTAAGCTGGGTATCGTGGTGTTTGCCTGTAGTCCTAGCAAGTAGGAAAACTGAGGTATGAGGATTACAAGTTCAAGGTCAGTGGGAACAAGTTAGTGAGACTCTGACTCAATAAAAACAAATAGGGATGGGGATATAGCTTTGTGGCAAAGTACCCTGTGTTCATACCCTAGTAATGAAGAAAAAAATTAAAATTTATATAAATAAAAAGCATATATATATACACACACATACATATATTTAGTTGTTCTAGGAATTGAAACCATGGCCTGCACTTAACCCTGAGCTACATCTTAACCTACTCACAATGGTTTTGATAAATTTAGTTTATAATAAAGAATACCTTTATAGGTTTAAAACCATAGAAGAGTAATCATAATTTTAGTCAGTCATTTTCTTTTTTGTGGGCATTACATTAGAAATGGTTATTGTTCAATAAAAAGCTTAATTTTTTGATAATTTTGTTATTTATTTTAAGACAGTATATCAACATTAAATCTTATATAATTCCAAGTTGCAATTAATAACTTCTCTGTAAAACATAAGGGGCTAACCAAATGAATTCAAACTTTTTACTCATACTCCTTAATTGCATCTTGTATATAGCTAATTAAAACATGGTTTCCAAGACATGGGCCTTTCATATTTTCTACCTACTGTTTCTCCTCATGCCCACTACATCATACAATGTAATACACATTTGTTTAATGTATCAATCAACTATATTTTTCCCTTCTTTCCCTGAATGTTTATGTATTGTGGAAATTTCAACCCACACTTTTCAACTGAGTGATCACCACCAGTAGATAACTGTGCTATGTTTTGTGCTACTGATAACCTTCTCACAACTATTTGGACAGAAATGTTGACACAGATTAAATGTGAACACAGCTATCAGAGTAGCAATAATAAGATTACAGGCAGGTGACACCAAAGAATACGAAGGACTGGCTGTCACAAGTTTGAGATCAGCTAGGTAACGTAGTGAGACCCTGTTTCAAAATTAAAAATATGCTAGGGATGTAGTCCAGGGATAGGGTGCTCATGTAGAAGGGTGCTGGGTCCTATCTCCAGCACTATCAAAAACAAAGAGAAGAAGAAAAAGAAAAAGTACTGGTTAATTTAGCCTATGTGAATTTGACTAAATGAAGAATAAGTGGTATTGATGGCTTTAAATTTTCTTTCTCTCCTTCATGTCCTTCCAGCTCTTAGACTGTTTAAAAAATAAATTTTTAAAAGAATGAATGTTGTACGCGCTAAATATAATTTGTCTAATTTAATACCACATTAACATACAATCAGGAACTCGTGACTTCTCCAGTGAGCAAAAGGATTATCTGTACACTTTCTTTATTAAAATGACTCAGCCAGCTGAAGAGGAAAAAGCAGATGTAGGCATCAGCAGTGGCTAACATCCTTTGTCAGGCAAGGTATTTTAAAGTGAATTCTCAAAAACTGAGAAACAAGACTGAAAACAACCATGTAAATGTCTGATAATATATTGTCAGATAAAGAAATAAGGAGGGACTACATTATGTATATTTATCACATATGCAAATATACTCTGGTTTAAAGTTTTTTGAGATTATATTTGAGCTAATTTCCAATTGAATATAAACTGTACAAACACATTTTATTTATTTATTTGTTTAATTTATTTTCTGCAGTGCTGGGGATTGAACCCAGGGCCTTGTGCTTGTGAGACAAGCACTCTACCAACTGAGCTATCTCCGCAGACCAATTTTTATTTTTAACATTAAACATGGCAGGAATTTCTGAAATATTCACTTAAGATTAAATGATTTTATGAAAGTATATTGACATAATTTATTTTCAATTGCAATACAATCCCTTAGATTTCAATAGTTACTGAATTTAAACAGCTAAAAACAACCTTTGGATTAAACTTTTTTGCTCTTGAATATTTTGCAGTTAATACTTTTTGTGCAGGAAGTGGTACACTGCAGCAAAGTGTGCATATTTGCACTTGTTATGTGTCTTGCAAGGGTGATATTCACTTACAGTCCAGGACGCTATTTCTAAAGACTTTGTAAAATAATATTACATAAACTTTGTCACCTTTTCTGCAAGTGTTAGGGAGTTTCAGATAATAGAGTTACAAAATAGTTGGAAACCACAGAAATCTGCTATTACTTGGTATGTTGGTTGAGCAGTTTCAGTAGGAAAAAACAACAAAGAACACCTAATAACAGTCAAGACCCAGTACAGCAGCCATACTGAACATAGTTTAGGGCAGTCTTCCTGTGGGGATAGGACTGCTTCTATAGTCTTCTCAGTCACATCCACAAACACACAGGACACCTGCTACCAGGAAACATGTACAGCAATGCAACAACAGCAAGCTGTGACCCAGAGTGTTAAGAAAGGTTCACAGAGCAAGAAATACTGCAGTATATCCCTGAACAATGAGTGCAATTTCCTCAATCATTACAAACATTGTTGATACTTGAAATGGAGTATTTTTGCAAAAGCACACATATTTTCTGCTCAGTCTCTTATCTGTGAATTATATATTTTATATGAAAATAAAATGCTTGACAGTTTGTAGTTTGAACTAATGGATCTGCCTTTAACATGTTATGAGAGAAGGTCATTTCATACTGCTTAAGGGAAGCATAAATCAGCAAGATACAACAATCATAAACATCTATGCGCCAAACAGTGACTCATCCATGTATGTCAAACAACTCCTTCTCAATATCAGAAACCAAATAGACCATAACACAATAATACTAGGTGATTTTAACACGCCTCTCTCACCATTGGACAGATCTTCCAGACAAAAATTGAACAAAGAAACCATAGATCTCAATAACACAATCAATAATTTAGACTTAACGGACATTTATAGAATATACCATCCAACCAAGAGCGAATACACTTTCTTCTCAGCGGCACATGGATCCTTCTCTAAAATAGACCATATATTATGCCACAAAGCTAATGTTAGCAAATACAAGAAGATAGAGACACTACCATGTATTCTATCAGATCATAATGGATTGAAGTTAGAAATAAATGAAAGAGTAAAACACAGAAACTATTCCAACATCTGGAGATTAAACAATATGCTATTATATGATGAATGGATAACAGAAGATATTAGGAAGGAAATTAAAAAATTCTTAGAGGTAAATGAGAACAAAGAAACATCATATCAAAATCTCTGGGACACTATGAAAGCAGTACTTAGAGGGAAATTGATTTCATGGAGCGCATTTATTAAAAGAAGAAAAACTCAACAAATAAATGACCTAACACTACAGCTCAAAGCCCTAGAAAAAGAAGAACAGAACAGCACCAAAAGTAGTAGAAGACAGGAAATAGTTAAACTCAGAGCTGAAATCAATGAAATTGAAACAAAAGAAAAAATACAAAAAATTTACAAAGTAAATAGTTGGTTCTAAGAAAAAATAAACAAAATTGATAAACCTTTAGCTACACTAACAAAGAGAAGACGAGAGAAAACCCAAATCACTAAAATTCGGGATGAACAAGGAAATATCACAACAGACACGAGTGAAATACAAAACATAATTAGAAGCTATTTTGAAAATCTATACTCCAACAAAATAGAAAATTTTGAAGGCATCAACAGGTTTCTAGAGACATATGAATTGCCTAAACTGAACGAGGAGGACATAAACAATTTAAATAGACCAATTTCAAGTACTGAAATAGAAGAAGTCATCAAAAGCCTACCAACAAAGAAAAGTCTGGGACCAGATGGGTTCTCAGCCGAGTTCTACAAAACCTTTAAAGAAGAGCTCATTCCAATACTTCTCAAAGTATTCCATAAAATAGAAGAGGAGGGAACCCTCCCAAACTCATTCTATGAAGCCAATATCACCTTGATACCTAAACCAGACAGAGACTCATCAAGGAAAGAAAATTTCAGACCAATATCCTTAATGAACATCGATGCAAAAATTCTCAACAAAATTTTAGCAAATCGCATACAAAAACATATTAAAAAGATAGTGCACCATGATCAAGTGGGTTTCATCCCAGGGACGCAAGGTTGGTTCAACATCAGGAAATCAATAAACGTAATTCACCACATTAATAGACTTAAAGTCAAGAATCACATGATTATTTCAATAGATGCAGAAAAAGCATTTGATAAAATACAGCACTCCTTCATGCTCAAAACACTAGAAAAAATAGGGATAGTGGGAACATTCCTTAACATTGTAAAGGCCATTTATGCTAAGCCCATGGCTAATATCATTCTAAATGGTGAAATATTGAAAGCATTCCCCCTAAAAACTGGAACAAAGCAGGGATGCCCTCTTTCACCACTTCTATTCACCATCGTTCTTGAGACTCTGGCCAGAGCAATTAGACAAACCAAAGAGTTTAAAGGGATACGAATTTGAAAAGAAGAACTCAAACTATCCCTGTTCGCTGATGACATGATTATATATTTAGAGGAACCTGGAAATTCCACCAGAAAATTCTTAGAACTCATAAGTGAATTCAGTAAAGTAGCAGATTACAAGATCAATGCCCATAAATCCAATTCATTTTTATACATAAGTGATGAATCTTCAGAAAGAGAAATTAGGAAAACTACCCCATTCTCAATAGCCTCGAAAAAAATAAAATACTTGGGAATCAATCTCACAAAAGAGATGAAAGACCTCTACAATGAGAACTATACAACACTAAAGAAAGAAATTAAAGAACACCTTAGAAGATGGAAAGATCTTCCATGTTCTTGGATAGGAAGAATTAATATTGTCAAAATGGCCATACTACCTATAGTGCTGTACAAATTCAATGCAATTCCAATTAAAATCCCAATGACATACCTTACAGAAATAGAGCAAGCAATCATGAAATTCAACTGGAAGAATAAGAAACCCAGAATAGCTAAAGCAATACTTAGCAGGAAGAGTGAAACAGGGGGTATTGCAATACCAGATCTTCAACTCTACTACAAAGCAATAGTAACACAAAAACGGCATGGTATTGGTACCAAAATAGAAAGGTAGATCAATGGTATAGAATAGAGGACACGGACACAAACCCAAATAAATACAATTGTCTCATACTAGACAAAGGTGCCAAAAATATGCAATGGAGAAAAGATAGCCTCTTCAACAAATGGTGCTGGGAGAATTGGAAATCCATATGCAACAGAATGAAACTAAACCCATATCTCTCACCATGCTCGAAACTAAACTCAAAATGGATTGAGGACCTCGGAATCATACCAGAGACCCTGCAGATTATAGAAGAAAAAGTAGGTCCAAATCTTCACCTTGTTGGTCTAGGATCAGACTTCCTTAAGAGGACTCCCATAGCACAAGAAATAAAAGCTAGAATCAACCACTGGGATAGATTCAAACTAAAAAGCTTTCTCTCAGCAAAGGAAACTATCAGCAATGTGAAGAAAGAGCCTACAGAATGGGAGAATATCTTTGCCAATCATACTTCAGATAGAGCACTAATCTCCAGAATCTACAAAGCACTCAAAAAACTTTACTGCAAGAATTCAAATAATCCAGTGGACAAATGGGCTAAGGAAATGAATAGACACTTCACAGAAGAAGATCTACAAGCAATCAACAAACATATGGAAAAATGTTCAACATCTCTAGTAATAAGAGAAATGTAAATCAAAACCACCCTAAGATTCCATCTCACCCCAATTAGAATGGCGATTATCAAGAATACGAGCAACAACAGGTGTTGGCGAGGATGTGGGGAGAAAGGTACACTCATACATTGCTGGTGGGGCTGCAAATTAGTGCAGCCACTCTGGAAAGCAGTGTGGAGATTACTTAGAAAACTTGGAATGGACCCGCCATTTGACCCAGCTATCCCACTCCTTGGCCTATACCCAAAGGTCTTAAAATCAGCATACTACAGAGACACAGCCACATCAATGTTCATAGCTGCTCAATTCACAATAGCCAGACTGTGGAACCAACCTAGATGCCCTTCAATTGATGAGTGGATAAAGAAACTGTGGTATATATATACAATGGAATATTACTCAGCCATAAAGAATGATAAAATTATGGCATTTGCAGGCAAATGGATGAAATTGGAGAATATCATGCTAAGTGAGATCAGCCAATCTCAAAAAGCCAAAGGACTAATGATATCGCTAATAAATGGAGGATGACACATAATAGGGGGGAGGGAAGGGTTAGTGTTAGGGTTAGATTTAGGGTTAGGGAGGGGGGCAAGTATGGAGGAAGGAAGTACTGTATAGAGGGTAAAAAGGAGTGGGAGGGGTGGGGGGAAGGGAAAAAATAACAGAATGAATTAAACAACATTACTCTATGTAAATTTATGATTACACAAATGGTATGCCTTTACGCCATGTACAAACAGAGAAACAACATGTATCCCATTTGTTTACAATAAAAAAAAAACATGTTATGAGAATCATGCAAAAGGTTTGCTAAGTTGGCTCTGAGAATTTGTACTAGTTAGTTCCTTTGAAATTTGATGTTGCTGGTTCAAGATCACAATTCTTAGAACTGTGGTTTAAAGCCTTAGCTATCTTTTTCAGTTTTCTGTAGAGGATAAGCTACACATATATCATTAGTTTCTCATCTGGAGTTTTGACTGCAGGGTGTCTCAACATGTAATCACTCAAATGAAAACAGTAGAACAGTACCAAAAAGACATTTAAAATTTAAAATTAAATTCCAATAGACAAAGGATTCCTCAAATTAGAAGATTCTCTGTTGCCTTTGTCAACTTCAAGATTTTCTTTTTTTGTGTGGCAATGGGGAGTGAACACAAGGTCAATCTACCTCTGAGTTATATGCTCAGGTTTTTGTTTTTGTTTTTGTTTTGAGATAGGGTCCACTGAAAATCTCCAGGATGGCATTGAACTTGTGATCCTACTGTCTTTCAACTAGCTGGAATTATAAGCATGTACTACTGTACCTGGCCCAATATCACTTTTAATTTTCCCAATTTATAAATTATACAGACATATGATTATTGCTTATTTTGGTAATAGGTATAAAACCCTGGGGTACTTTATTCCTGAGTTATATTCCCAGTTGTGTTTTATGTTTTAGCTAAGTTGTTGAGGCTGGTCTCAAAATTGTAATCCTCCTGCCTCAGTCTCCTCATTCACAGGACATAAAGGCAGGTGATGCCTGGTGGATTTTCATTTTTTTGGAATCTGGGGTCTTACACTTGTTCCTTCATTTTCAAACTAATTGTACTGTAGAAAACATTACTGCTATGGTCTGCAAGTATGTTTCTCCTAAAACACACATGTTAAAACCTAATCACCACTGTGATGGTATAAGGTGTGTTCACTGGGTGATCATTAGGGAAGAGCTGTCTTGCCCCTTTCTACCATGTGAGGAGAGTAAGAAACTGCTGTCTGTGAACCAGAGCAAGCCCTACCAGATAGTGAATCCCTTGATCTTGGGTTTTCCTAGTTTGCATAGCCATAAGAAATAAAATTATTTAAAAGGTTCCCAGTTTTTGATATCTTGTTGTAGCAGCCTTCACAGCCTAATACTATTATCATCTTCTCAACAAACTAAACTTTTTTTTTAAATTAATAAGGAAATGCAGATGTGTTGTTTTTGTTTTCAAATCAAGAAAAATTAATACATTGAAGATAATTCTTTAAGAAGTAGTATTTGTTTCACTGTTTTGTTATTATTTTTATTTTTTGGGCTGGAAGTGGTTAGAGGTGATGTAGCAACTGAAACAGTACAAAGAAAACTGCATAATAAACCAGTTCCACATTTATTAGGATATTAACTTTGGGTTTCTGCCAGACACTGTGGAAAAAATGACAGACATGAAACAAACTCAGCTTGACTCTACAAATCATGATAGAACCCTATTACATAGCACAAGTGGTAGGAAATTATTAAATATAAAAAAATAACAAGCTGGTGATATATCTCAGTTGGTAGAGTGATTGCCTTGCAAGCACAAAACCCAGGGTTTAATCCCCAGCACCACAAAAAAAAAAAAAAAAAAACCCAAAAATGTGTCAGGAAGGTAGGTATTTTATGACAATACTGGCAATAGATGGAGAACTCTAATCCTTGAGGCTGAAGAAAATATAGCAGTGTTAATGTCATGCCTCCAGGAGGAAAGAACCCAAAGGATGATGACAGCAGTTTATATGTTGAACAAGGTAAGTTCATTGAACATTGACTGAATGCCTTATGCATTTAATTGTCAGTTTTTATGATATAACAAGGCTTCTGCTTACACAGTACTGTCAAAAGAGTGCCAAACAAGTATAGCACACTTGGAGTATTTTCTGCTTAATAATAAAATTGAAGTCACCCAGTATGAAGAATTAGAGCAAGTGTTTTCTCTATGGCTAGGACCAGACTTTCTCTAACAATGGATGAAGAAATCTAGGAATACATTGTCCATGGACAATCACATTAAAGTCTAACTAGATCTCTAATTCTAGAAGATAAAATAATTTAAATTATTATTCAACAATGGGTATTAATATTGTAGCAAACAATGGGTATAAAATATTTATATTGTAACAAACCTTGTAACAAGCTGTAAGAAGAAAGAGTGGACACATAAGGAATGCACCCACTTTTATTGGTTACAAAGAGTAGCAATACACATACACAGTAATTTAATGATATGATGAAATTGTTAAATGGAGACATAATCAGAAATGGTCTGATGGTGAAGGTGGATGGTCCCCTGAGGTATGTGTACCCAGGAAGATAAAGAGCTGCTAGCTTAATTATTTGCAGTTGAACTATCCTCATAACACTGGCACTTTTTATTAATGAAGTACATATTAGTAGCCTTATTAAAAATAAAGTAGTGGTTGGAGATATAGATTAGTTGTGGAGTGCATGCCTCCCATGTAAAAGGCCCTGGGTTATATCCCCAGCACAAAAAGGAAAAAGAGAAAAAAAAAAGCTGTGTTTAATGGTAATTTATTAGAAATCTAGTTGTGAAAAAGTGCTAGAGCAGAAAGGAAAAAGAAAATATGTGAAGAAAGGAAGGCAAGTCAAAACAGATGTTCAATGACTTTCACCCTCCTCCTAACTTAGATTAGTATTTGTACTTAGTTTATTTATGGTAAGATATTTTCATGCGCTACAATTTCTGCTTGGAATAGCAGAAAACTAATCCCATAAAACTGTTCTGCAAGTCTATCACCAGGAGTGCTCCAGGCAAAGACAAGAGAGTCAAAAATGGGACTACATGAATCTGTGGCCCATAACTACACTACAGAAGGTCAATGAGTAGAGATTTGCATAGTTCAGAGCCCTGGGTATACACTCATACCTTAGGCTCGAAATTATGTTGAGCTGAACAGTTGGTTGCCTTACCAGCAATTTGGTTCTTAACTTATTTTATGATTTGAAGCTTTTACCTTGCTAGTGTGTCCTTTCTAAACACTGTGTACCTGATCATTTTCCATGAAAAGCAGTAACCTGTTTATCGAGGGTTTTCTAATTCTAATGTACCTTAGGAAACCAGTAAGGGCAGTCTTCAATCAGGATCAGTATTGGCAGTTCTTTCCTAGCTGTCTGATTAACATGCCATTCTTTCTCTCATTCTCAAGTTTTTCCTTAAGTACTATGTTGCAGGATGCTTAAGCACTCTGAGTGCACAGCATCTTCAGTTTGTCAAGTGTGATGCACTCATTGACTGTTCAAAGTTCCATCCCCCAGTCAGGCCAAGGACTCAGGGAGCTGAAGGTCCATATTCAGGAACCCGAGGTGAGAGGCTCAGCTCAGGAACTGCCTACCATTAACATGGGGGGCAGAACTTCAGGAAGGTATGTGGACACCTTTTCTAAAAAGTGTTTAATTCAAACCTATATTTTGTAGTTCCTAAAATGTTGATCCACAGCACACTGTCATCTCACACATGTGACCAATGAGAATGAAAGGCCAAGAGAATCACTGCCCTCCCAAAGAAGGGAACTGCACCTTTTCTCACATTTCTTGAAAATATACATTTGACAATTCACACACATCAACATAGGCAGCAATGCAATACACACATGGACTGATTCTGTTCTACTAGAGAATGTCCATAAACTACCTTTTATAGGATTCTTTTTTTTTTTTTTTTTTTGGAGTTCTGCAATGCTTTGCCCATCATTTTCTCATTTCTGCCCTTGCACATGGTACAGTACCACTTGTCCTGTGGTTTGTGACTGAGTTCCAAGTAGGAGAGGTAGAACTTTCTGGTGGAGGCACTTGCTATTTCTGCAAGGTATCATTTCTCCATAGGTCACCTGATTGCACAGACAGTATGTGGGCTCATTTTCATCACTGGGAAGGTTTGCAGGGTTTGCTTCCTTCTGTGCTTTGGTCGTGAATCCTGTTCTTTGAGGTCTTTGTGTTCTTGTCCTTGGGTGTTCCTGAGGTGACATCTTCATGGTCATGATTATTATTAGATACATTCATCACTTGATTCACATTGTTGAGTGGCCACAGGGTACCCTTGTAATTTGACTTTTCAGCCTGTGCAACTGCCTTGTTCTTTGCCTTCTCTTGGCCAGCTTTGCAGCTGTTACTATTGGTGTCCTTGATCCCTTGAGGTGTCTCCAAGAGTTCCACATGACTGTCCACTTGTCTGGTCTGGCTCTCTGCCAGTTCCACCATCTGACTCAGGATTTGAATCTTCTCATCGTCCAGCTCCTGGCTCTGAATCAGGGCTCTCTGGATGCAGCAGAGCACTCAAAATTTTTGGGCACCTTGTCTCTCATTTCAATTTCTCATAATGCTCATCCTGTTCTTTCAGGATTTCTTGGCTTTTCACTTCAAACTCCCACATCACTGAGACATTTCTCTTCAGGTGTAAAGGCAGAGAGTAAATGGAGGCCAGGTAATCCTCCACATAATTTGCCAGGTGGATCTGCTTCCTGTTGGCATGACTCAGCATGGTTCAGAGTGAAACCCCTCCACTCTGTGTGGCTCTTTGCTTTCTGCATCCCTTCCCCTAAAATCAAATCTGCAAAATGCCAAGCTCTTGCTCTCCCATGACCCCTGGCTCTCCCAGGAACCCCACCCATCTGGCCAGCAGTGGCACCTGCCCAGGCCACAGTACCCAGCATGTACTAGCAGGCCATGGAGGATGGGCTCCCAGATGAACCCCCACTTGTTGGGCACTGTGCGGGGTAAAGGAGGCTCCCAGATGAACCCTCACTAGTCTGGTATGGTGCAGGGGTAGGCAGGCAGGTCCTAGTAGTGCCCACCCCAGAGAGAAGGTTGAGGGTCGAAAGTCAAGGGCCCCTCAATGCTGCACCAGAGTAGGGGGCCCAGCCTGGTGGGCAGAGCTGCACTTGTCCCCTAAGTGGACACTATAAAATGACCGCATCATGGGAAAGCCCTGAGCACTTCAGACCCTTTAGCGAGCACCCTCCAAAAACACCTCCTGAAACTCACCATGTGAGTCATTGTCCCTGACCCAGGAACTGAATACACCTGGCACCAGAAGGCCCCGTTACTGGGGCGTGGCAGGGATGGGGAGGCATCTGCATCCCCAGGACCTCCACAGTGACTCTTACCAGACTGAACCACTTTGCTTGCTCACCAGTGCCCAAACAAGGACAGAAGGGCTGGAAGCAGCACTTAGCTCTTGTGGTATCTCCTTCCTGTGGGTGCCTTTGGTCCCCAAAGCAGATCTCATATGGTTTGGGACTCAGATGGGGTGAGTCCACAGTGGGCAGAGCCACATGGAGGTGTGCCCAGGCCACAGGGGATTTTTGCTCATGCCCAGTTCTCAGACGGTGCATGGGCTAGATAGGTGGATGCACAGCGCATGTCTTGACCTGCCCACTTCATCCTGGAGGTGTTGGCATTGTGTCCCATGTTGGTGTCTGGCTGCTTCAGAGCTGGTGGAGACATTGCCTGCACCATGTGCCTCTGAGTTAGTTGGACCACTGCCCTTCCCTCGGAGAAGGTCGCAGCACTTCCCCTGGGTCAGGCGGACACCCTGTACTTGGGGAAGACCTCCCTTGGGTAAGGCTGCCCCTGAGTAACGCAACCTACCACCACCCTCAGGTAAGGCTGCCTCAGTAACACCACTGCCCTAGAGGAAGGTTGCCTCTCGCTGCCCCGGGTCAGGACACTGCCCTCGGGGAAGGCTGACTCCCTTAGGTCAGGCCGCCTTCAGGTAAGGCCTCCATCTTGGGCAGGGACTTGGGTTGGTGTGTCTTTGGGCGGCAGAAGCTCAACGTGAGACCGACCTCAGGTGTCTGGCCCTGGAAGTCAGGGATCCAGGACAGGGAGACCTCAGGGGCTGGGCAAAGATGGAGGGGAGGCCAGGGATTCCACGTGCTCAACCCATCCTGTGGCAGTGACTGCTATAGGTGATGCACCCTCTCTTGACAAGGTTGCTACCCTTCGGTCAGGCCACCCTCCAAGCAGGGCAGGGCAGGGCAGGACAGGATTGGGCAAGGCAAGGAGTGGTGGGTCAGGGCAGGGTGGGTTGGGGGATTGGGGTGGGTCAGGGCAGAGCATCTTGGGGCATTATCAGAAGGCAGCTTAGGGTGGGTCAACTCTGTGCATATTAGTGTGGCAGAACACTTACTTAGCATGTGAGAAACACTGGCTTGGATCTCAGCAGCACACACACACACACACACACACACACACACACACATACCACAATAAATCTTCCTAATTCAGATGACTTTATTCTAAGAAAAATTTTCAAATCCTTTTTAGAAGATAGAAGCAGAATGGTGATATATTTAATGTCAACTATTATATGGCATGGTATTTAAAACCACTCTATATAAAATTTCAAATCATTATATTATTTAAGGGACAAGACAGCATTTACTTTTTGTACATCCAATATATTTTTAAAAAGTCTTTTGAAAATCATTTTCTTTTCTAATTTTCATACTTAGAAAGTGTATCTGTTTGACTTCCTAAAGTTGTACATTCATCAGAAAGTTTTTCTCTTATTCCTTGCCATCAAAGGGATGGGCCTATTGTCACAGGAAGTGCCATGACTAGGTTTTATTATAATACCAGTGCCCCTATGACTTTTAGATCAAAGTCATGTATACCTCTCATATTTGTTGAATTTACTAACAAAGTACATACAATTTTTATTATATTTAAAAGGTCATGAAATTTGAATTAGTAGAAGCAGGGGTTTGACATATTATATTATGTGTGGAACACAATGCAAATTAGTTTGATCATTTTTGAAGGTTGGAATAATGATTTCTGCCCTGTTCTATGATCAAATGTTTGGCCTGCACCCATTTTTTGGCAGTGAGAATTGAACAAAGTGACCATTGTAGCATGTCCTAGGCAAGCACTGAGCTATATATATCCCCAGCCATTTACATATTTTATTTTGAGACAGGGTCTTGCCTAAATGCCCAGGTGGGTCCCAAATATTTTATCCCCCTTCCTAAGCCTGCCAAGTGCTGGGGTAACAGCACTTGGTGTCAAAGTGCCTGACTTGTCCTGGAGGATTTGATATAGTATATGCTTCTAATGTGTCCTTTCCTAAGCTAGACCATGTCCATTTTCCCTTGTCAACAGTCAGTAAAGACTTTTTTGTTTTGGTGTGTGCTTAATATGAACATGATTTATGATGATGCACCACTGTTCATGATAGTCTAGCTGTACAATCCACTCTGAGGAGAATATTTTTATTTTGATAGTGTCCTCTCTTTCAGATCTAACACATTTTGCTAGAAGAAGTGATTATTCATTTTGTACTTGATTATGTAAATATGACATGGTTCTTTTTTATTTCTTTTGTGGTGCTGGACGTTGAACTCAGGGCCTCCTGCATGCTAGACAAGTGCTCTTCTGTAGAACTGCATCCCCAGCACCTAGACCTTTTAGTTATCATAAATTTTATGACCAGATGGAGTGATAATAAAATCACTTAGAAGTTCAACTTAATTTGGAACCATTCAAGAGTTTGGGCCTCCCAATAATGGTTTGTGATTTCTAAAAGGAAAAGTAATTTTCCAAAACATAGCAGCATCTAAGATCATCCATGGACTATGTTTCCCCAGTTTCTGCACTTCCTGCAGGGCATCATGTAGGTGATGGACTCTGGTGTCCTTCTAACCTGTTCTGCTTATGAGGCATCATCCACTGTGGTTGCCAATCCTGTTTATCTTTTTCTTCTCTTTGACTATTTGTCAAATGACAATTTGAATTTATTACTGCTAAAGAGTATGAATAGAAATAAAAAAGGCCAAGGATTCTTTGGGATAAGTAACCCAATCACAGTAAAAGTCCCTCTGTTGAGGAAGTTCAGTCATGAGTTGAAGTAGTCTCTAAAATGTTATTTTTTCCTCTAGTGCAAGTGGTCAAGCTTTTAGAAGCCACATCTAGTACCTCGTGACTGCATAAAAATATAAATTGACCTATGTGTGTTTTTATTTCAACATAAAACCTGTAAAAGTGGCACTATCTTGAATTATATATGAGATGAAATGGTTTAATTTTCTGTTAAAATACTTTTTGGATTCATAGTAAAATACAGAACTAGTTAGAATGTCAGTTATCAGCAATTAAAATTGTATAAAAAACCAAGTGTTTGAAAACTTATAATGATGTCTTAAGGATTGATTTTTGAGTACTTTTTATCTTTATAGAGAAATTGCAAAGAAAGTGCAGATATTTCCCAGGTAGCCTCATCCTCATTTTTCTTTTGGTATGATTTATGTGCACTGTCTCAGATGGGTTAACATCCTAGAAAAGGTGTCATGAAAAACAAACACTAGTGTACTATCACTAAGTGCAGTTGCATTTCCTTTGGATTCACAGTTGTGCCTCTTCCTGTTCCAGGACCCCATCTAAGACCCCAAATGACATTCAGTTCTTGTCCCTATAGATTTCTCTTTGGTGGTGAAGAGTTTCTCAGGCTTTTCTTGTTCCTATGACTGTAAAAAGTTTGAGGAGGGCCTTTCAGATACTTTTTACATTGTTCTCTATTGGGGTTTACTTTTTATCTTCATATTTATCCTGAGGCTGTGGATCTTGGTGAGGCAGGTCACAGAGGTGGACAGCATCTCTGTCATCTCAGGCCCCACAGGGGAATGTCCTGTTAGTAGTGACTGCTCACATGGCTGAGGCAGGGCCTTTCAGGTTTCCATTGGGAAGTTTCTGTCTCTGTGCATCCACATTGTCTGTGGTCTTGTAAGGAAGTCACCCTGCATGAAGTTGAAGAAATAGCTGACTTTTGACCTTTTAATACTATATAATATCAATACAGTAGCATCTAAAACTCATAAAATAGCTGTCCTGTGGCCTTTATGACTAATGCAATAACCATTAGGTAGCCTTCAATATAATAGCTATCCTGTGGCATTTAAAATTAATATTATATCCACAATGTGACCTCTAAAACTAATATTATAGTTGTTCTGTGAACTTTAATATTAATAACATATCAATACTTGCCCCTTAACATGGAATAGTAGCTGCCATATGATCTTTAAATACTATAATATACAGTACATCCAATCTATAGCAATTAGAGTTAATATAATAGCTTGCCTATGACCATATTAATATGATAGCCAATCTAAAATAATGTAATTGCTCCCTTGTGACCTGTAATACTTACATGATATGCAAACTATGGCATCTACAATTAATAAAATAGAAGTCTACAGGCTCTTAATAGTTATGTAATGTATATACTCTTAAGTAACATAGTAACTGCATTGTTGTCTTTAATACCAATATATTATCCATCATATAAACTCTAAAACTAATACTATAGCTGTCCTGTGAACTTTATTATTAATAAACTATCCATACTGTAGCATCTAAGAGAGTTGTAAGAGCTAACCTGTGGCTGTTAATATTGATGTAATGTCCACACGATAGCAAGTGAAGCTAATAACTGCCCTGTGGTTTTACTATTATTAAGACATCCATAGTATAGCATGCAAAATTAATATGCTAGATTCTCTGTAGCCTTTAATGTTAATATAATATACATGACATAGCATCCAAAACTAATATAATAGCTACCCAGCAGCCTCTCACACTAAAATGATAATCCATGTTTCATTTGTACTGTGCTTAATTATTAATGTCATATCCATATTATAAGATAAGAAACTAATATATGACCTGTGGCTTTTAATGGTAAAAAGATACCCATAGTAACCACCTAATGCTAATATAACAGCTGCCATATGCTCTTTAATAATAACATAATAAAATACCCATAGTTTAGCAAGTAAAATTAATATAACTTATTCTGGTTATAATACTATTTTGATATCACAATGTAGGGTGTAAAATTAATATCATTGCTTCTCTGTGACCTTTTATGTTAATATACTCTCCACACTGTAACATCCAAATCTAATGTAAAGGCTGCCTTGTGCATTTGTAGAAAGTGATAATCCATTTTAAATGCCTGTGGCCTTATTGGGAACATGATGTCCATATTATAGTATCAAAACTTGATAAAATTGCTGCCTGGTGGCCTTGTGTATTAAGATGTTTTCCATATTGTAGATGTAAAAATGATAAAATAGATGACCTGTGAACTTCAGCACTCATTTGAAATCCACCTTGTGGCATTGAAAACTGACAAGGAAACTGCCTTGTGGCCCTCAATACTGACATGGTATCCATATTGTAGCTTTAAAAACTGATAATGGGGTAACCTTGTGGCCTTTTGAATGAAAAAGATAATCCTTGTGGCATTCACTGTAGTCATTAGTTATTAATGTCACTTGTATTCATGCAGATCATATGATGTCATATATAGTGTGGCCTTTAATGTTAATATAACCATATGGTGACATTTGTTACTAATCATTCCCTGCAGACCTTTAATAATAATCTAATATTCACATAGAGCTTCAATTCTCATATAATAAATGACCTATGGCATTTATGCTACTAGGACATCTGTATTTGAAAACTGAGATTGATATTAAAACTCCCTGGGTTTTTCCAAGTTAGTAAATTATCCTCTTAATGGCATTTAAACTAATATCACAGATGCATTGGGGCCTTCAGTACTGACCAGATACCCATTTCATACATCTATAACTGATAAAATAGTTGCCTTTTGGACTTTAAAACTGAAAAGGGATTCAAATTATGGCATGAAAAAGTGATAAAATTGATACACTTGGGCATTTAATATTGCTATGTTGTCCATGTTGTAGTATCAAAACTTGATCAATTAGCTTCCCTGTGTCCTTTAGGACTGGTAGCTATTCCCATGGACCCAGGAAGAATTCATATAACAGGTGCCTTTGTAGTCTTTAGTATATGACAAGCATATTAGAACATGGAAAGTGATAGAGCAGCTGCTGCCAAGTCTTTGGCAGTGATAGTTATCATTATAAAACACAGGAACTGCAAGTTGCTGCCTTGTGACCCTCTGTGCTGAGATGGTATCCACATTGTAGCTTTTAAACATCATAACGTGCCTGCATTGTGGCATATGGTACCAAAATGAAAATTCATTTTACATGCCCTGTGGTCTTTAGTATTAATGTTATATCCATAGCACAGCATTACAAAATAATATCATATATAAATTGTGGCCTTTAATTCTAATATGATAAAGTTAAAAAATATCACCTATTACTAATATGATTGCTCCCTGTATCTTTTAATAGTAATATAATATCCACATATATCCTTAACACTGATAAAATAACTGCACTGTGGCTTCAATACTAATGTATTATCTGTATTTTAAACCTATATGATATTTCAGCTCTTCTGTTTGTTTTGATATTAATAAATTATTTATATCATAATTTAAAAGTGGTATAACTGCTGTCCTGTGGCCATCCATATGGTAGAATGTCCATTGTATAGCTTCAGAAAATGATAAATATGTCTTGTTTCCTTTAGTACTGGTATGAGATCTGCATTATAGGATGAGAAAGTGATAAAATAGCTACACTTTGGCCTTTAATACTGATACTGTAGAATAGAAAACAGATAAAATATTTGCCCTATGGACTTTAATAATTTACAATGTATTCATATTATAGTATCTTATAGTTATAAAGAGTTTCCCTTTTGCCTTTATAAATAATATTATATTGATGACAGGACATTTAAAAGTAACAATGGTTTCCTTGTAGTGTCTATTTGTAATACAGTATCTACACTATTAAAAGTAAAGCTCATAATTCCTGCCCTGTGGCCTTTAGTACTCATATATCATCTGTATATACATCTTAAATTAACATAAGAGCTACCGTGTGATCTTTAGTGTTAATATCATATCCATACTCTAGCATGGAAAACTCATGTAATAGTCACGATGGGGCATTTAGCATTAATGTTATATCCATATAGTGGCTTCTTAATTTAAGGTTATAACCTATACAGACTTTGATATTAATGTAATATTCATACTACAGAATGTAAAACTAATAAAATAGCTTGCCCTGTGGCTCAATATGTTGATACTATATATGCTATAGCATGTAAAATTAGTATAAAAAATTCTTTTGGGTTTAGTACAATTGAATATCAATATGCAGCATAAGAAACTAATATAATAACTTCCCTGTGGCCATTAATCTTAATATAATATCCATGCTACAATGTCCAAAACCAATGTAATAGCTGCATTGTTGACTTTAGTACTAAAATATTAAACCATTTTACATGCCTTGTGGGCTTTACTATGAATGTTGTATCTATTGTATAGCATCAGAAACTGATAAAATAGCTGCTTAGTGGCCTTTAATACCAATATGGTATATGTATTATAGTATCAAAAACTGATAAAATAGCTCCCTTATGGCCTTATTACTGATATGATTTCCATATTAGAGCATGAGAAACTGAATAAAATCTGAACTTTGATGTTTAATACTGATGTGATATTCATATTACAGCATCAGAAAGTGATAAAAGGCAGTCCTGTGGCTAAATCATATTGATAATATAGCTTTTAAAAATAATGTAATGAGCTGGATGTGGTGGTGTTTCCCTATAATCCCAGTGGCTCAGGAGGCTGAGGCAGGAGGATGGTGAGTTCAAAGCCAGCCTCAGCAATGGGGAGGCACTAAGCAACTCAGTGAGAGCCTATCTCTAAATTAAATACAAGATAGGATTGGGGATGTGGCTCAGTGGTTGAGTGTCCCTGAGTTCAGTCAGTCCCCTGTACCAAAAAAAAGTAATAAATTGGTTTATTTCTAGTATCTAATATTAATACAATATACATACATAACAAGTAAAACTAGTAAAATAGCTGCCATTGACCATCATTGCTAATGTGGTATCCAAACTACAGCATTTAAGTCTAAAGGAAGAACTTCCATGAGAACTTTAATACTAATATAATATCTATATTATAGCATTTAAAACTATCATAAGAGTTTCCTTTGGCCTTCAGAGTACAATGATTAACTCTGGAAAATATCTTAAACTAATGTATTATTTTCCCTGTAGTCTTTAATACTAATATGTTATACATACCATACCAGGTAAAAATAATATAATAGCAGCACTGTGGGCTGCAATACTAATATCTAATCTATATGATCTAAAATTAGTTAAATAGAAACCTGTGACATTTTACACTAATATAATATCTATACAGTAGTATCTAAAGCCACAGCATTCTGTGACTTCTAATATAAATGATATTCTATTATAGCTTATTTTATAATAGGTGTCCTGTGACCATTAATGCTAATTCTATATTCATACAATGACATCTAAGTCTAATTTATTAACTCCCATCTGGTCTTCTTGTTTGTTTGTTTTTAGATATTTTCATTTCTCCAAATTTGTTATCAGAAGTGACTGAAAAAAATATGATTCTGGGCTAGAGTTGTGGCTCACTGGTAGAGCACTCGCCTAGCACTTGTGCAGCCCTGGGTTCAATCCTCACAAACTCATGAAAATAAAATGAAGATATTGTGTTCACCTACAACTAAAAATATGTATATAAAATATCATTGAGCTACATCATTATCATTATTATCATTATGGCTTTAAGAGAAAACTGGTCAGATAAATATTATTTCTTCCCATTTTCAACAAGTACATAGCTGCCATTGATAAGCAGCCAAGAGTGTTCAGAATACCCAAGACACTTTATATAATACAACATGCCTGTTCACAGTGGAAAAAAGTCCAGGAAATAACTTATGTAAACTTCTTCATTTCATCATAGGAGACAAGTACAAAAGCAACACCATACCTCTGAGAATATTTGACTACGTGCCCTTGAAGAAGCTTTGCCTCCTTCATCACAAGCAATATTCCTCCAGCAGTGAAGCTTGTCTTCAGACATAATTTCAGTTCCTTTGCACTCTAACTACATCATCATACAGTGGCAAACAGTATCAAATGGATTGGAAGTCATACAACAATGGCAGTGACAGACTGTGGTCATCCAGCTGATAAAGATGTGAGTATTCTTGGAATCTGGAAGCATTCCATTTATAGGATCACAGATAGCAAAGTAGGCAGCTCAGTTGATGATAGTGCCCTGCACAGACACATCAAAGCTGTGGTACAGACCCTCAATCCTATCAGATTTGTAGATGTTAACCAGCCAGTCACCCAGGTCTTTGAATTCCCCTTTGGCTCCAACTTTTCCCCACTGCTAGACAGGTTTGGGCAAAATCAACTGGATACACAAAACACAAGGGTATGGCTTCTGAAGCACCACCTGATGCCAGGTTCCCTGCAAAGTATCGCCATACAGGGTCTTCTTGTCCACATCACCCAGGAAGATCTGCTTCTGTTTATCTTTTAAGGAAATTTGAGAGCCTGGGTGGGGAAGTATCTGATGACTTTGGCCAGGCTACCATGCCAGAAGAACAGGACTCTTCCTGCTCCCTGGAGATGTGAACCACATAGTCCATAATGCACTTGTGCTGCTCAGCTGCAGTGATTTGCTTGCCTGAAGATTTTCTTGGGCACTGTCATGGTCTTGGAGGAGTATTGTGTCCACTACACTAGCAGGAAGTCCTTGTTGAAAGACACAGTTGATCTGTCATGTTGGAAGAAGAGGGGTGGGTGACTCCTACTTGGTCTTTAATATTAACATAAGATCCATACTGTGGCCTATAACTAATAATACTCACTTCTCTGTGGCCTACAAAGTTAATGTGATTTCCATGTCATAGAATCTGAAAGTATTATACTATCTCCACTATGCATTTACCTGCCCTTAAAAACCAGTATAAATGAATATTCTAGCATCTTAAACTAATAAAATATGTTCTTTGTACCCTTTGATACTAATGTAATATCTGTATTATATTAGTTTTAGATACTATACTACTTTAGTTTTAGATACTATATTATTATTATTATTATTATTATTATATTGTTACATTAGTTTTAGATACTATACTATGGATAGTTACTGTGTGGACCTTAATATTAATGTGATATCCATAGTATAGATGAAAAATTAATGAAATAGCTGCCCTGTGGCCTTTAATACTATTATGATATCCAAATTATAGCATCTAAAAGTAATTTAATGGCTGCCAATTGGCCTTTGATTTTTAATTTTTTTTTCATTTGTTCTAATTGGTTATACATGGCAGTAGAATGCTTTTTGATACATTGCACACAAATGGAGCATAACTTCTCATTACTCTGACTCTACATGGTGCTGAGTCACACCAGTAGTATAATCATACATGTATATAGGGTAATGTATATCGGGCAATAATGTATATAGAGTAATAATAACTGTCTCTTTCTAACCTCCTTCCCTTCCCCACACCCTCACCCTCCCCACACTTCCCTCTGAACAATCCAAAGTTCCTTCATTCTTACTATTCCTCCCTCTATGGCCTTTGATTTTAATATGATATCCATGCTGTGGCCTCTAAAACTGATATTGTTTTTTCCCCATGGTCTTTAATACAAATATAATATCATAAAAGCATCAAAATGTATATAACAGCAGTCTTGTGACTTTTAATATTATATGATATCCATATATAGCACTAAAACTAATATCATAACTTCCCTGAATCCTTTATTATTAATATAATATTTATTCGACACCATCCAAAACTGAAAAAGAGCTGCTCTGTGGTCTTCAGTACATGCACATTATAACATGCAAAACTGGTACAATGACTTCCTTTTTGCCTGAAAACTATTATGAAATCCATACTTTTGAGTTGATTTAAAAGACTTGATGATAAATTTAAATAACATAAATTGTTTTAGTTGCTTAAATTCCCTGGATCCTGAATTCTCATTCAACCTGAAAATTTCCTGATGTAAGATATTATAAAATTAAAGCATTTAAAATGAGTTTTATAATTATGAATATTTTAGGTATAACTTAATAAAAATAACTTTTAAAAGAAAAGAATGCTTACCATGAATATGATAAAAAGGTTAAATAGTATGGTTTATCATGTCTTATTACTTAAAAGCAAGAAAATATATTTTGGCCATATTTTCAGCAGTCAGAGATTGTGCTATATAATCTTGTATAAGAGAAATCAAATGTGATCCCTATTTTAAGTAAGGTTATATTTTTTAAAAAAATAAGTTAATCACATTGTGAAGCTGATAATTGACCTGTATCTTCAAGGGATAGCAAGCATTTATTAAAGAAATGAGATCAAAAGAACAGCACATACATAGATACACAGTTTCAAATCACTTTATGTAATGTTTCCTATTAAAAACAATTAGAAGCAAGTAATTCAATCTGGCTGCAGAATATTATATGCAGGTTGGGGAGTGGTAGGGAATGAATCCAAAGTGTCAGTTTGATGTAGAATCATGGATGGTATTAATCTATTTTGTGTTACTGTATCAGAATACTTGAGTCTGGTTACTTGGTAAAGAAAGAGGTTTATGTTGGGTCAGGGTTTTGTAGGCTGAAAATCCAAACTCATGCAGCAACATCTGGTGGGGGTATCATGCTGCAATGTAACATGGCAGATGGAGGAGACTTATGTGAGAGAGGTGAGCAGTGTATCTGGAAAAACCCAAGCAGTAAGGTGGCCCTACTTCTTAACACAAGTCTACTCCCCTGAAAGCTAGCCTAGCCCAATTTGATGGGCAGTATTCCTTTCTGAGGGTTGTTTCCAATGACCTCCTACCAGACTCTACCTCTTAAGATTTTACCACATCCCAAACATTGTCAAACTAGGGGCCAACTTTCAAGCACATGAACATTTGTGGACACATTCTCACCATATCTGAACACTAGCAATCATGAAAATGTTGCATGGTAGGCCTAAGATTGATCTTAACTCTATGCAGTGAAAAGAAAATGATAAAAAACAAACCTGAAAACATTGAGCAGTGAGGTGGCTGTTATAGTAAAAGAAATAATGGGAAATGGACCAGGTTAGTGTGAGAGTGTGAAGATGAGAGTGCAGGTACACACTGATTACCCCAACCCCCATCTCCTTCAGCTCTTCATGCTTCCCCTTACCCTCTCCACCAGGCCTATAGCATATTAAGGACAGTGCATAATTCTGATAATCTTTTCTTTACATATGTGTTCATAATGTGTGTTTTAGTGACTTTTAATGGAAACTTATTGTATATTAAGTTCACTATTAATTACAAACAGGATATGTATTACTAAGTAAAAGTCATTATGATTTAAGTAGTGTCATTTTTTAGTGTATACCAAATTTTAATGTAAATTATTTTATTCTCAAATAATAGGTTGATTTTGTTGTATGGTTATATCAACTATAATCAACTTAAAGGATGAGATAACATACTTTAAAGATTTAAAAACATTACATACCTTATTAGCATATTGGTGTTTTAATTATAGATTATGTGTTAAGTCTTTTAAGTTTTGTTTATCAGTATTTAAGAAATAAATTCAAAGTCTAATGAGAGTAACTTGTAAAAGCATAAGTCTGTACTATGAGCTAGCATCGTAACCAGGAACAAGTAGACTGGAGGATCCTCTAGGAGCCAAAGCAGAAGATGGAAACCAATGTTCATTTCACTCTCAGTCCCAGTTTTGTAATGTTATTTAGCAAATTTTTATTAGAAAACCTCCTTTATCTCAGTGTTCCAAGGGATTACAGTGAGGACATTGGTCTGTCTGTGTCTCTCGGTCTCTCTGGAGATCTCTTTTTGGTGGTTCTGGAGATCAAACCCAGGTTACAGATCCAACCCTTGCTTTCTCTTCTTGACAAAATTCTTCCACTATTACCTTCAGCAAAAACATCAAACATGATGAGTACTTACATAAGCCCTTCTCATTTCCATTGGCCCCTGAAGAGTTTTGGAAAACACAGTCTAAAGTGCAGAGTTGTTTTTCATCTGTTGACTCTTATTACATTTCATGATGCATCAATTTGGGGATGATCATAAAATTGTGCTGTGAGGGACTTTACATTATATTTTTTAAGCCTAAACTGGATTTTCAGTATGACCAAAATAGGTTAATATTTTGAAAAGATGTACCCTGAATGACTGGTGAAAAGGCAACTTACTTGACAAATGCTAGCTTCATAGATCTATTTAAATCAGATTCCATGATCATTTTGTCCATAAAATTAACTTTGGTAACTTCAATACTTTGAAGGACTGGATTGTGGTAATTTTTGATTTAACATTTTGTTTAAATTAATCACAGCATATTTGTTTTTCCATGCAGGTTTAAGTTTTGTGAGCCTACATTTGTGGTTGGTAGTTGCCTCTAGATAGCATCTAACAGTCTTTGGTATTATTGGATATATTGTGGAGCTGAAATGCAGAGGGATGATGAAGATCAAATGAAGATATTACTGAAGGTTGGAGGCATACTGGTTTTGCCTATAGAGGATGAGGTAAATTTCACTGCCCTTTAACTTAGTGTCACAGGAAAGAAGTGAGTTGAAAATGAGCAGTGTTCTTAGTGAAAGTGAAAGATATATTTTAATTCTTAAAGAAATATTCTTCACAGGCCTATGTGCGTAGAAAAACTTGAAACAGACTGTAAATTATTTAGGTGGAGCAGAGGTAGAAACAGTCCTGCAGTGTTACTGAGGAGGTGGCCTTCCCCCTGTGCTCCTCCCCAGTGTGTGTGTGGTATTCTACAAGCTGCTACCTCCTTTAGTTTCCCCATCTGGAAAGTGTTGAGTTGAGTTTGATGACCTCTGTAAACTGTCCAATGTCCATCCTTCTTCATAAGTTCTTCGAATCTATTGAAGAGAAATCCTGTTCATGCTTGGTTTGAGTTATTTAACTTTAATAGTGAGTTTTATAATGTTCATACATTACTATCTAGACTCATTTGAGAATATTCTTCAACTATTTATGAGCTGGTTAAATTTATCTTTTCAAGCCTTGTTTGGAATTATTAAGTACAATATATGTATTAAGTACACATTTTTCAGAAAGGAGGACCTTTCGATTTTTTTTTTTAATTTGGTACTGGGGGTTGACCCCATGATGCTTAACAATTGAGTCATATCCTCAGCCCTTTTATTTTTATTTTGAGACAGGGTCTTGCTAAGTTGGTGAGGCTGGGCTTGAATTTGTAATCCTCCTACCTTAACCTCCTGAGTCTAGGATTAGAAACATGTGCCACCATGCCTGACAAAGAGGACCTTTGTAAACCCAATTACATTTAATGTTTATAAAAATTTATTCCAAAGAAATATATTTAATATTCACATTAAACTAAACCTGAGCTGCCTAAAAAAATCTTGCAGTTTCTAGAGTAGAGGTGGATTATCTAAAATAACCAAGACCTAGCATGATGAAGTCCCTTGACATAGCAATATGTCATTTATACCATTACCACACACTGTACTTGAGCATATTATTAGTTATCCTTAAGGCAGCATATAAAAAATATTCAGTGAAAAACATTCCTGAAAAAATATTATTTGAATGCTTCCCAGTTTAAATCTTAATCTTCCAATTAAATCTTTCCCCCTATATTTCTTTAATAGTTTCCAATATTTAAAATGTTATTTCCTAATCAATTGTTTTTAAACATTTGTGGTATAAAATGGGCCTTTTTTTAAATCATGAGTTGAAGGTATCTTTTTCAACATGAACAAGCTACTTTTTTTCCCTTAGAAATACTATTTTTTCCCTAAACTATTTTTTCCCTAGAAATACTGATGGGTATTTGCTGAGTTGATAAAACTCCTAGTATCTTAGTGATAATATATATATATATATATATATATATATATTTTTTTTTTTTTTTTGTGAAATACCAAGTCAGGGTTAGAATTAGATTCTAATTCAGTAGCATCATGGAAGAGCCTGCAGTCAACTTTTTGGTACTATAACAAAAAATATTGTTTTGTTAAATTACTTTAGCCAAATGACTGAAACTATCAGACATACATTTTAGGAGGTAACAGCATGTATAGGTAGTAGTGGTACCACTGGAAGTTATTGGAACTCAAATCTAACATGCACACTCACCTGGCCATTTTTGGGTATCCCATTTGGATTGTACCATCCATCTTAAACAGAAATGTTTTTAATTCCTTTTATATTACTATATAATTCCTAAATGGAAGTTATGTAGTTGCATTTAACTATAAGTTAAATATAGTCCTCACTGGCAGCTCTTCCTTTAAAACAAAAATTTGACTGTAATTACATTACTAGGATCAAACAATTATATTTTTTTGCTAGCTTGTCTTGGGTTATCAAAGGTCTGTTGCACTTCAAGTAAAAAGAAAATATTATGACAGCTATTAATTGTATTTCAAGTTAAGACTTGAAGACAGGCAGTTTCTGAGAGTAAACTATTCTCAAGTTCTGCCAATATAGTGGCTGTCAGTCTGAAATGGAATTAAGAGTGTGTTCATTGAGAGGTTGTGTTGTGGCTCAGTGTAGAGCACTTGCCTGACATGTGAGGCACTGCTTTAGATTCTCAGCACCACACATAAATAAATAAATTAATTAAAGGTCCACCAACAAAATGGGTATGGTCATTGACTATTTCATAGTTTGAAAAAGTTGAGGCAAAGTTTTATAAAACAGTTTATATTTTAATCAAATCAGTCAAGAAATAGCATTTCATATAGGTGAATCCAAATTTTCACCAGAGTTTATTGAGAAAAACCTACCTAACCACATTATTATATATTTTTGCTCTAACGTCATCCCACTGAAACTGATCCTGATGGTGCCTGTCTTACATTGGATGAGCTGTGCTATCACTATCAATATCATTTAAAGGTAAAGTGATTTTTTGTGCAATTAATTTTCTTGCTCTTAATATTGAATTTTGAGGTGTTAATACTTGAAACTAAGCGATGGTTTTCCTCATATATTTTTTGGAAATTTGCTCATGAAAAAAAATTTAAGAGACTTATATTGATTGTTTTTTAACATGTATGAATGCCAGTGTTCCACTGAGTAGTTTAATGTGGGGGTTGGACATTGGGCTGGAAAATACATATGACAGTAAAATTGTATTAGGAATAAAGTTCTCATTGCAGAAGAAATAGAAAATTTGATCAAGGATTTTTTGTTAGTTTTATGTTAGCACAAAATTTAAATCACACTTACATGATTTTTACATTTATGCTCATTATTTTTTGTAGAATCATGGAATTTCCCTCATACCTTTAATTTGAAACAAGTAAAGCATATTGCTTGCAGTTTATTTATTTATTTTTTTATTGGACCCTTTATATTTTATTAACATACATTTCTAGGAGAACTTTTTCATTATTTCTATTCTTTGCTCCATTTTTACACTAAAATAATATTAGAAATTATGGAAACATAGAAACTTAGATACATATATTAATTTATGAATTAGGGACTGCAGTTGTAGCTCAATGATACAGAACTTGCCTAGTCTGTGTGAGGCACTAGGTTCAATCTTCACCATCACATAAAACTAAGAAAATAAATAAAGGTATGAAAATCCAATAAAAATATAAAATATTTGCATTTAAAAGGGATTTCATCATGCTTTCTGGCTCTTTCCACTAAGAGTATATTTAAGACTTTTCATTTAGTTGAAGATAGATATCTTGTGCAAACTAATAACCAGATCAACCAGAACTAAAAGCAGAGACTCTCAATAACCATATGATGATGTTACTTTCATAATTTTTGTATCATACTGTCTAAAAGTATCCAAGCCATTATGTCATTCTGAGATCCCAAATTTTAAGTTATTTGCTTAGTTATATAACTATTCACGTTATAGCTTTTGAATTTTAATGAGCTTTTCAAAGTTAATAAATATAATTGCATATTTTCTGGTGCAGCTACAATAAGGTTTCAAATGTAAAAACCTTAATTTTTGACCATGAATAAATTTGTAGAAAAAATCGCTATCTAATGAAGTGTTCTAAATAACATGCATGAAGTGACTATCAGTTATCTCTACTAAATTCTAAAAATTATGCTTTAAGTTTGTATTCACATTTGATGTCTGGGATATATAAATTCAGGTGATTTATCTTGAATTGGTGCCATAAAAAGAAGCAAACAAGTTAGAGAAATGTCATAAATATGAAAGTAGGAACCAGAATATCCTCCACGCCTCCTCTAATCATGAAGTATATTTGGACTTAAGATGAAGATTTGCTTATTTTTTTTTAATT